>NC_091539.1:41325000-41532500 GCF_042242935.1 Bactrocera oleae | reverse complement strand
TGTCTATCTGTTTGTGTTTGGAAATTTTGTGTGCTCATTTATCGAAAATCACTTGTAATACATTCAAACTGTCATTTTCCAGCATTTTCACCATTTAATTTCCGAGCTTGTCCGGCTTTTTTCTCCACTGATGAGCTGCATCGCCGCCCTGTTACTCCAAGCGCCGCCCTACGGTAACCCTAACTTTGATATCATCAATGTGCAAGTGATTGTTTTTGTTATTGTCACTAGTGCAGCACGCAATTCATTCGATTTTTCCAAGTCACCACTATTACCAGTTCGCTTGTCGGCGCTCGTTTTCTTCTTCGTCGTCATTTACTTTTTGCTAGGATGGATTTCTTGCGATTTTTTTCACGATTACCGTGTCTTTTGTTTACACTGTATGTATGTGTGTGTGTGTTTTGGTCCACTTCTCTTTGAGCGCTTGCATTCCAGATGTTTTTTGGTATAATTCTCTTTCTTCTGCTGCTCGACTATTACCATTGGTTGGTATTAAAACATGTTCGCAATATTTGTGAGCGAATTTAATGTTTATGCTGTCAGGACTGCCATTGTGTTTTGAAAAAGATGTAGGAGAAAAGAAAGCACACATTAAGCGCGATCCTTCAATTTAGTTAACGAAAACATTGAAATGAACCGGGTCGCTGGCGTAAATGAGTGAGGTCGTGCCGGAAAAAAGTCCCAGCGATAGAGCTGCTTACCGTTATTCAAGTGGGTGTATATTGGGGAGATTTGTACTGGATTGACGCGTTTCTACATAATTATATACATATATACAAACCAATATACTGTACATCATTGAAATCATTTGGCCATTGTTATCCCTGAGTTGGGTAAATTACACTACAAGTACATCGTTTTTCACCGGATTTCTGCGTTGACACATGACTATGTCATCGCATTCCTACAGTGGACAACAGTAACGGTACATTTGCGGGTGCTTTGCGGTGAAATTGATTAAAGTATGAGTATGTTGAGTTTGAATTGAAAATTGTCAGCGAAGAATTATGGAAGTGCTTTTCAAGAGAAAAAATATTGGAAAAATAAAGAAGAAAGGAGTAAATAGTAACAAAAAAGAGAGTAAAGAGTAAATAGAATAAGGAAAAGAATTTATTAAATTAATGGATAGAAACGAAACGTGTTGCGCTTCAATTGACATGACCAAACTACATAAATATCAAGTATAAGCTTACAATGTACTGTTATTATTAACTCACTCACTCTAAACTTTCTATTGAATTGTCTTGAAGATAGTACCTACTATTAGTATAAGTAGAATATTACTAGTATTAATCTGTAATTGTCAACAATTGGCTTTTTATATGATGGCCGTTGGCAGTATTACTGCCACAACCGTCAAGTCGTCTGTGGAAAGTTTAAGATCAATATGGGAATATATATTTTTGTTCACCAATATAGCCGTTCTTACCTTGTTGATCACGCCCCACCAACCCATGATTCCTGCATTAAAACCACGTCATAGTCGCCCTTCCCTAGTTTGAGAAGAAGCTGGACGGAGGCGATTCTCCTTTGTAGAGGTTCACCTGGAGTACCCTAAACTCGCGGTTTCGGACCATCAGAATATTGAGTAGGTGTCTATTCCACCTCTTGTCGGACAAGTGACGGCACCAAGATCTCTTATATGCCGTAATCCTTCTCCATTTCACCTTTTTCCAACGTGTTTTTGTTTCCATCAACGGGGTGGTGTTTCTTGAGGTGAATAAACACGCTTCTAACGCTCCATGCCATCTACCCGAACTTTTCGTAGGGAACGTCGTCTGCTTCCTTATAAATCTGGAGGATGCAGCTTTGGTCTCCATCCTTCATTCACTGATTTCGCCACGCCTATTTATTTGTTGCTGTTAAAAATAGCAGTCCTAGAAGTTTAAGATCTAAAACTGATTTCAATTTTATCTCAATTTTGCAAGTATATATACACACTGATGTCACCCTTACAAGCTTAACTATATTACAATACTTTAATTCAATACACAACATATTTTGTCTAAAAATTTGACGTGAACTATATGATTTTATATAATTATAGTAGACATATGTATATTTTTAAACAATTAGCAAATACCTATGAAAGGAAATTTATTTTATACATCAAGTTACACTTATAAGACTACACATTGTAAATCGGCGTTAGAAAATATATACGTACATTAACCATTGCAACATCTTATAGTAAATCACTCATACGCCCAGGTGCGTCACTTGACCATCGACCATCGCACAAAATCAAGTCAAACATTTATATTTGAAGAGCTATGTTCATCAAATTTGGTACAGATTGTTTTGCAAGACAACGGTACAATCTCCGAACAAATTCTGCATATCGGACTACTATAACATATAGCTACCATACAAGCTGAACGATTGGAATCAAGTTCTTGTATGGAAAACTTCTTTATTTGACGAAATATGTTCACAAAATTTGCCATACATAACAATCCTAAACAATTGTATAATATCCGAAGAAACTATGCATATCGGATCACTATAGGATATAGCTGTCATATAAAGTGATCAATCAAAATCATACCTTGATGAACATTTTTTTTTATTTGACGAGATATCTTCCAGAAACTTAGCACGGTTTATTGTCCAAGGCAACGCCTCAATCTGCGAAGAAATTGTAAATATAAATATATATAGATATACACATTTATTAAAGTAATTAATGTGTATGAAAGAAAGCTTATTTTACTAAAAATAAAACACAAGGTTACAAATACACTTTAGATTAGCTTTTCTGGTATTTTCTTGACTTTATTAAAAATTTAAATAGTTTGGCAAAACCAGTAAAAATAAAGAAAAATATCACTCATACGCCATGGCATACAAATCACAATGCAAAACTTCTTATTCATCAGAAAAATAATATGTATAATTGATTTCATTCAACTTATGCTTATTATTAATACATCTAACACTTCATAAGCTCATTTTATACAATTTTTATCTTAAAACTAACATTGCTTTGACATAAAATATAATAATTCGCAACCAAAAAAGAATAACGTTACTCATCCGCCCTGCTGTACTTATCATCCTTATGAACGTGTCTATGACATTTCGTATAATTGCTTAACAGCTCATTGAAATAGTACTTTAATTAGTTTTTACATACGAATAACAATTTTTCATGTAGCATCGAGCTATTTACATATGCATATAATTGTAGTAAAAAATACTGAAATATATTTAACGAAAAAAATTTTAATTAAAATAAGCGTAAGTACAACTTCCGAAAAACTACAAGCATGTAAACTAAATATAAGTAAAATTTGCATTAAATTGGCAAATCAAATATCGGATTTATATATATATATATTAATTACAACAGCGTGTGACGCAGGAAGGATTGCTAGTAACTGTTATTATGTGAATATAAATATGTAAATACAGATGTTTATGTAATCATAAATACATATATTTATATACATATAGACATGTATGGCGCTTCTCGCTCATATCTTCCCATTCAAAAAATAAAATCAACATTTGCGTTTTTCGCTGCTGATTTTGCTGAATTTATTTCCACTTGCCCACTAACAAAAAGATAACTTTCCGGTTTTCCTGTTTTTTGCTTACTGCGAGGTTGCAAAAAAAAATTGATTTGCGAATATAATTTAAACAACTTTTTATTCACTCGCAAGCGCTGCAGTCATCATCAACGCGCTGTCTCTGTATGGGTGCGTGTGTGTGTGCGTGTCGACGCGTGTATTTGGCAAGCGTGAAATGAACATTTTGTAGTGTGCAATTTGTGGCCTGCGCGTATTTGGCACATTAACAAATCGAATCTAATCTTCAATGAAAACTAATTTAATTTAGTGTCGGGGTGCGCTTAGGCAACCAGCAAAACAGTTTAAAACAGCAAAAGCAAATACTATGCCAGAGGTGCATATGTGCATACGTGCTTGGGTCTCAATTTTTTTGCGCGCAAGTGTATGCATTCATTGGCAGCAAATTTCAAAGAACGTTTGCCACTTTTGCACTGCATTTTCAGTGGCATAAATTTTACAAAAATAAAAGTGTGCTGGCAAAAAGCATGTCAAACTGAAATCACATATCTATAGGTAAATGTATATAGATATGCGTGTGTGTGTGTTGGCGGCAAAGTGTTCGATGTTGACTTTTAATTAAAATAAAATGCGCTCAAGCACGAATTTCATATGTTAAATTTTATTTTCATATCTTTTTCAGTGCCATTTTGCTTGAATATATTTTTGCATTGCAATTGTGTGTGTATACTTATTTGTGTGTGTGCGTGCTTTCTTACTTTTTTGCTTATCACTTGCAGCATTCTTCCAATTCGTTACACACATTATGTTGCAACAAATGGCGTAAATGCGAAATGTATTATGTTTATTTCTTTTTAGTTTCTCTTTTTATGACTTTTTCCGTGTAACTGTAATATTTTTCATTCCACCTTCTGCCATTACTTAACACTTTTGCATTATTGCGACTGCAATTCCAGCTAATTTTCATTTTTCCACACAAACTCATAACTCCTTTTCAACATATGCTTTTGGTGTTCTTTGCCCCAGCAACATTTCAACTCATCGTCAGCACATTAATTTCAGTCATTTCATTTCATATATGTTCGTAATTTTGCTCTTTTGCTTTCATTTAATTAAAGTGAAAGCGAAAAAAAGTTAAAGTAACAATTATTCAAAGAATCCAAACATGTTCGTACTTATGTAGTTGAAATATTCAGTTACTATTGTGTGGTAAACTGTGTTAAAACTGTAGTCGTACTTGGATTTAACTGTTGTAAAAGTATTTAATTTATATTCTTTGAGCAACCAAAATCGTTAAAAAATATGAAAAAAAGTTTTAGATTTAGCTAACACTTAACTTTAAATAACATTCATCTCTATATTTATAAATCGTTTATTTGTATATATATTATTCGTAAAATCTTATTTGAATCGTTGTGTGAAAAACTCACCTGTTTACTATCCAAAAAATTAAGAACTGCTATGATAAATACAAAAAGCTAATAAGCATAAACAAAATTTTAAAGTATCACAAATGAAAAGTGTAGTTGAGCGCTATACCCATCAATAAGAGCAATCACAGCACATCTGTTCCCATATGTGCCCAAGTCCTTCCTTCTACGAATCTAGATTTTTACTAGGCCACGGGCTGTCCGCACGGTAGAATTATACAATATGATTTGGGGAATATTTTCAACAACAACAATATACCGCTGCCCACTTTATGATTGTATCGTCAATTACCTGAGCGTGATCTAGTAACACTAGTTCCTTGGACTTTTTTTACCTTTGGTATTAATAAGGTAAAGCTTTGCAATTGGCTATTCCTCGACCTATGTAATAAGTACTTAGTTCTGGTCTTGTCTTACTTGGGCCATATTTGCTTCATTATCTTGCAGTTAGATATTGATTTTCATCTGCCCTGAGCTATTTGTTCAAAGTGAGTACAAAGCTTTCTTTTGATCGTTCCCATTGATTTATCTAAAGAGGCTCCTAGCGTAGCCAACTCGTCTGCGTTATTTTTTTCGTAAATTCGAATGAATAAATATCACACCATCACAGCCCTTTTATCCTTTCTCAAGCCACAGAGTTATGGACTCGTGCAAGTTTAGATGTAATTGAAGTATGCTAGTTACTGGATTTGCTAAATAGAATTCTGATTATCTCTATTCTATAGATATTTTAGTCTACTTGTAAATTTGTTATGAAAAAGATAAGCCTTTTGGTATTTCATTCTTTCAGGTTAATTGTCCCTTAAAATAAATAAATACCATACCATTTCCAGTTTTGGAAATATAAACAAATATATAATACGATATAATATATAGTACGAATTCTAACTAGGCCTAATTCCCTGGCTTTGCTATATGTGCCATCGTTACTAGGTAGTTGTAACCTGTGATTAGACCAACAACAGTTCTGCAGTCTTTTCTACACCGTGTGAGTAGAAAGCAAGAGGAACGCCGCTTTCGTTTCCCAGAACACTCTTTTGGCCTGGAACCTAGTATATATACAGAATTATCTGGCGCGATGCGAGGCGAGATTATTGCTTTAATTGTCACCTGACTATTGACGTTTATATTGATATTCTGTATGTCGCTTCCTACGTTATTAGCTATCTTAGCAACTTTTCTAACCGCAAGGACTTCTACCTGAAAGATACAGCAGTATTCCGGTAGCTTAAAGGGTAGCCTTAGATCTAGTATTTTATCCACCGAACCCTCTTGCTTATCGAGCTATGCCCGTTGAATAAGTAAAACCGTATTTGGTAAGCTGCGAAGTTTCTTAAGCACTCTCTTTTTGCATAAAATTACTGTGGATCCAAAAAAGTTATAAATTTTGAGGAAGAAGAAAAATTAGTAAAACATTAGCTGGAGGTGAAAGCGGCAAGTGGCGAATCGCTCCTACATCAGTCTCCAATGTACTGATCCATTCGAGTCACCAACTGCCATTTCTATAAAGTTATGCTCACCATTTTCATAATCAGCAAAATTTAAAATAAATTATTACATTTCAATCTAAACTCAGAAAATATAATTATTCTTCTTCTCGAACTGGTATTAGCTATAAAAACCCATTTCTCCATAAAAAAAAATAAATTTTAATAGTAGAATTTTTTCTTTGAAGTTCTTAATTAATTCTAGTTTTTATAAAAAAACGGAAGTAGGAGCATGGTGTTGGCTCATTCTCGTTGTCAATCGTGTTTTCATTTTGCGATAAATTTGTTTTTGGCCAACACTCTTTTAAAACCTGAGCCAATTCGTTTTCAATGATTTGAGAACAAAGAATTGATAAATTGTGAGATCACAAAAAATGTACTGTACATGTATTTAGCGATGCTTTGGAACCGGCAACATTATGTTAACAATAAAAATTCTTACTACATTCAAAATGTTATATGCAAACCAAGAGTTGAAGTGCTGTTAAATATATACCTACACCTGTCTTTTGAAGGTTGGGTCTAACTATGAAATAATTCAGTTCACCGCTAGTGATCCTCTGGCATAGAAACGATATAAACTTTTCTGACCACCAAACATATCTTCGGATTTCTGGTTGTTTCTATTTTATTCAGAAATCTTACTAAGAATCAATCAACCTCTTTTCCCTTAGAAATCTGAAAATGTTTACACGCCGTGACTCCACGAAGGAGTTCTGAACTACCAACATACAGATAATTTTTTGAGTCTCATAACTAAATAATTCTACACCGACTCAAGGTATATGAATATATAGCTCCAACAATGTACTACAACAAAAACAATAGCACGACCATAAAAATTGAAACTAATACAAAAAAAATTTCTTACAACTGACAACTACAAATCCCAGTAAACTAACTAACAACACATACTCAGCGAAACTCCACAGTCACGAGCAGAATGGGAGTCAAAGCAAAGTGACGAAACGAAAACAAGCAAATAATTAATTGAGCAAATTTCCGGTGATGATGCTATTATCCACACTTCTGAGCGAACGTCTCGCTTGGGCACTGAACAGTGATGGAGCTCACCATTCGTTAGCACCAACTGCAATTACGAGTCGTCATTTCATCCTAGCGTTCTTGTGTACTCAATTTAGCTTGATTTGCAAATATTTTGCAGCATTTTTCACCCGTCTTTCATTGGGGTTTGACTTTGACTTTATTTGTTAGCTTTAATTTAATCACTTTTCCTGTAACAATTTTTTTTGTGCACTCGCCGTGCTCACAGTTGTAATAAAAACGAGCAACGAAGGCAAGAGAGCGGATTGTAGACTGGCATGGAGAGCTACCAGAAATGGGTTAGAAGTGGCAAAGCATTGCTGAATTGCAGACAACTTAGATGAATTTTTATTTGCTGCACACAAACGCAGTTTTTGTAGCCCCATTTATTTGTTGTTGTTGTGCAATATAGTGTTTGTTTTTGCTGGTCAGCGAGTCGTGCTGTAATTGGAAAACTCATTTTGCCTCAGCAGTCAACAGGCAACAAGCCAGTCCGCCACGCCAGCCAACCAGGCGGTCATTGTCAGCTACAACGACAACACTTTAACGGTACTCTAACAAAAACACACCAACAACTAACAACAACCAATGTCACTGTTGTTTTTGGTGGCACAGTCGTGGCTAAATCATACAGTCGCTTAGTCGCTGTCGCTTTCCGCCTCAACGCTCTCCTACACAAGCTAAAACTCTGGCTGTTTGTTGCGCCGCCCCACTTCGGGCGCACCCTTGTTCAGTTTCCTGAGTGACAGTTGGTTGTTTGTTTTAAAGTTGTGCGGGTGTTTGTTGGCATGTTTTGGGACACGGAAACGAAAAAAATTAATAAGAAAACCGAGACAATGCGGCAAATTGAAATATATTGGCGTAACCGGGAGAAAAGTGGGGCACAGTGGGTGCAATACATATTTTTTCGGAAAAATTTTTAGAAAGTACTCACTGTGTGTAGAAACCTGGTAGACATGTTAAAGATTGATTGAACTGTGTACACTGCAGTACTAATATCGTTGGATTCTTAGTAAACATTTTTAGACGCAAATTTGTATTTAGGTATATCCTTTTTATTTAAGATAAAATAAATAAAAAAAAATTTCAAATTCGAATTTCAAATTTGATCATATGGCATCTGTAGTTAGTGCAAAAAAAAATTGATATTAAACTTTCTTATTATAAGGAACCGAACCACTTCTTATATAATACACTTTCTAAACCCGTTACTCCGAAAAAATATTTAATGCTAATTTTTAAATTTAGCTTAATAAAGTCGATATCAAATGTAACTAGTCCTACAAACTACTTCATTCTCATAAGAAAAAAAAATTCGTTAAAATATTTAAAAGCTTTTTCCAGTTCTAAAAACTAGTGGACGTGCTTGAAAACTTATATAAAGGTGTTTTCTTAGAAACGTGGTTTTTAAGAAAAAATAAAACGCATATAATTTAATGTCACGGCTTTGCCATTATGTTTTTGAAAATGATTTTGGGCAAGTCTCCACCTCGACTTGCAGAAATAAATTACAGGCCCAATTTTCGACCACTATTTGCAGCGCTCTCAAGGCGTCAATCATCTCGGGCTTATCTGCGTAGATAAAGACTTCACAAAAGCCCACAAGAAATAGTCCAACAGTGTTAAATTTCACGATCTGGGATATTGTTTCCTTCAATAACTTGATTGTTTCGTTGGCTGTATGGCATGTAGCAAAAAATTATCTAAATCGAACCAAAACTGTTCAAGCCCCTAGGTACTGAATATGTGGACCACAATGCCAATAGTTGACTTTTTCCGAATATATAGATCAATATGTAAGATATATATGATTTTTCGACTTTATACTTCATATAATTGAAATTCATATAATATAATAAAATAAATAAATAAAACTCTCGATAATATATACAATAGTATGTTTTTTGTCAAAAATGGGTTGAAGCGGATCAATAATTCCATTAATATAAAATTTTGCCAACACCTGAAGTAATTCCCGGGATTAGATCCTTGCAGGTTGAGAGAGTATAAAATGTTCGGTTACACTCGAACTTAGTACTTTCTTACTTGTTTTGGATATAAAACCTTACAGCCGAAATATCTTATAACTAGTAATGGATTTATTTTCTTCCAAGGCTGAAAGGCATGAAATTTCGATTGACTTTTTTACGTTGTTTCGGCTCAGCTTTTCCACTTCGATTGAAAAAAGAGATTAACAAGCTTCGCAACACATAAAAAAATCTATATGCCTAAAGAAGGACGATCCATACACTACAATTAGCTTAATCCACTTCTAAAGTCACAAAAACACAGCAGAAGGAATTTTTACTGTACAAAACCGAGTAAATTTGCGATGCCTTTGAAAAAGTTAATATTATTTTCACCTTATTCTCTTGTTTCAGAAGTGCTTACTCTATAAAAGTGAATAACTTAATTTCATTGAAATTGTTTTTTGACTCCGAAATTCCACCGTGTGGCAAAGTGATATATATTATAGCGAACAAGGTATCCAAGCGTCGACGAAAACTTAAAACAAAAACACCAAAAGCTGAAATCATTACAAACAATCGGCATGACGTTTAGCTGGAAAAGCAACAACAAACTAAAAAACAAACACTAATTTAATGTTTTAAAAACGAGAAAAGGGTTGTCCGCGCTCAAGCAGCTATTGCTATTGTTTTTGTGGTTCCAACACCACCGACACTTTGGCTGTTCGCATTTCTCTCTTCTCTCGTCTCAAGCTTACTTCACACTCGTCGCCCCACATTTACTGGCATCTTTTGTTTTGTGTTGAAATCGTTTTGCCGTGCGCCTGATTAAACCAATGACTCGTAATACTTCTGACGGCTGTATATCCGGCTCTTCAACAATATCGCACCCCCCAAACTCTTGAACTTTTCACTCAGCTGTTACCCTTTCACTTTTTCCCAACCAACTCATAGTATTTTTGTTGTTGTTGTTTGCTAATTTTGTTTGCCACGCTTCGTAAGTGCGAAAAAACAAAGCAGCCAACAATCGAAAGCCAGCAGGCGACAAGGAAACGCCAAGTCACTAGAGGAAGTCAAATAATCAGGAAAAATCAGCAACAAAAAATTCGAAAGCGGAAAAAGCAATGAATGCGGCAGCTGTTGGGCGGCAACACGACAAAAATGCGTTAATAGCTTTTATGTGTTTTTTCTCCGCAAGTTTTTTTTCGCTTTAATTTGTTCTCTTTAAATTTCCTTTCCTAATCCTTTTCGCTCAAACACTCGACAATTTCGTGCTTCATTTCGCGTAAATGAACTGAGCACCTTTTTATGCAAGCATTTTTATATGCGCTCCTTTCTTTTGGTGCACAAACACATATACACACACCTATACAAATATCTTGCTTTATGTGTTATAACTCAATTTTCATTTCCTATTTGAGGACTATTGCGACCCCTTGCAGTTTTTCTATTTCCGGCGTAGTAATTGAAATGGAAAATGCGCAATCTTTTTTGTAATATCTCAATTATTGCATAGACAAAATAAAAAGCAGGAAATTTCCACTTTGAAAAATATATTTTTTCACACATATGGAAAATAAATTGGAAATAATACTTTTCTGCATATGTGAGAAAGCAGATATGTGAGCGCAAAGCATTTTTTGGTAGAGTGCTGGATTTGTTTAACAAAACATTTCTAAATTAGCATACTAAACCCAATTGTAATTCAACAACTTATGAAATCCTCATCACGATGTACACTTTAATTAACAGTTAACAATTTAAAAGCTGATCAGCCAGAATAATCAACGGCATAGCCGAATATTCATGACACCAAGAGAATGATATGTACTTATGTGGTGGGATCAAAAGGACGTGCTGTATTATGAGCTTCTAAACCTTCGCTGACATACACTAACTGAAAAACAAGGTTTTAAAAACTGGTTTGATTCATTCCTGAACACCAAGCCGACACACTTGTTTTGGGATAAAATCCACAAATTGCCAAAAATTTGGAAAATGTGATAGCTTACGAATTAGTATTTTGAATAATACTATTGTATACATTTTTTTCTAAACAAAGCTTCAATTTCGGTAAAGAAAACACCGCCCGAATATAGTTATAGACCCAAGTTCCTAAAACTATTTTCAATTAATTATTCGAAATAAATTCAAAAATAAAATGAGCTTTTAACGAAATAGGTACATGAACGATTTTTTTAAAGATTATTTTGTAAAAAGTTGCCACATTATTGAAAATTGCGTGTCTAAAATTATTAGTTAAATAAACATACAAGCTGAAGAGGGTTGCACTTTGAAACTGTTTGAGGTAAAAAGCTTTCAATTGAATACATTGTTCAAGGAGTTTAGGAGTTTTAAATGTATATATATCAGCAAAGTTATAATATGACAATACCACTATCAAATGGATCTGATATAACAATAGCTTGGTGTTATAAAATGTTTTTTTCGGAAGGTTGCTAGCTGGCTAAAATTTGTTTATATCAATTTAAGCGATGAAATAATTTAAAAATGGTAAAGAGGCCAGAGGACAAAGAGGCTGAAAACAAAATGTTTTTGCAGAACCGCAGAATTATTTGAAAAGAGTTGCCACCTTATTTTATATTTTAAGTAAGTAAAATTAAATAAAGAGACCATTTAATCTGTTGGGCTTTAAGAAAGGATATTTTAGAAAAGAGTCGCCACCTGTGTACTACATAAAAGTGTTAAAAAAAGCTCTAAAATGCATATGCTACCTTTCTAGTTTGTTTGATATGTGATTAAATTGTATTGTACTTGTAAATTAGACAACAACAAACCAATCACAAAGTAGAGAAAAGCCGTTTTCCGTTTTAATTATAACCACATACTTATATACATTACAAATATATACATGCGTTTATCAGTGTATTTCAAATGTTCCCACCGTGGCTTAATAACATTTTGAACGCACAAACAAACGTAACTGTTTAATTGCGTAACAGGAAAAATGGAAATGAGAGAAGAATGAAAAAATGTGCTCGCAAGTGAAACGTATGCCGTAAACAAACTGTTGGCTAAGCAAATATTCGCTTTGAATATTAATTTGAAAATTTTCAAATCCCCTGCGTTGCAGCCTTTTTGAGCACAGCTTGCCCATTTCACCGTTTCACATTACTGTTGTTTTGCGTGAGTTTATACAAGCGTTTGCCACACACTTTGGTGCAACAATTTCCACTAAATAGATATTTACACCATAAATATGCAACTCATAAGCATAAATATACGGCGTACGCTTGCGTAGCAATATAGAGACCCAGTAGGAAATTGTGTGTGTTCAGAATTGCTTGAGGCCATACTATTTTTAGACTAACTTACAGAAGTATTTAACTTAGTAAGGTTCTTATAAGGCCCGATTGTGCACTTCTCATACTTTCTCGGTAGACGCAAACTAGTATCCGGACTCAAAAATTCGCTACGCGATCTTATAGTTCATAAATTTTGTTGTTCATAAAAAAACGTGAATATATCCCGGCTGCCACAAATTTCTTTAATAAAAACCGTTTCAAACTAGTCCGTTTTAAACTAGACCGTCTCGAGCTAGTTCGTTTCTGGACTAGACCATTTCGAACTAGTACGGTCCTACTAAATTTTATTATTAAACTTTTATAACTAAAAAGGTTTTTGGCAGAATCACAGAATTATTAAAAAAGTGTTGCCACCTTATTTTTAATTTTAAATAAAATTACATAAATAAACAATTCAAACCAAATGAATTTATGATACATTATATAAATTTTCCTAAATAGAATTAGTCTAGTCCCATTAGAGACCATTTCGACCTAGTTCACGTTTTCCTGCAGAGCACGTCTACATACATATACGTAGATTAGCACGACAGCACTTGCCTTTGGAGGTGTTGCATAGCGCACGATTTTATTCACATTTTTTAAAACACATGCATCACATATACTCATACTCATCATCAGCCTTATCACAGAGTGTCCACAGCAGCAACATATTAACTTCAACATTGGGCAGTTGGATGGATAGCCGGCTCATATGCTCTTATGCTTCAATGCGAACGACCGCAAGCGCATACATTCACATCCGAGAAAGAGTGTAATTGAAAAATGAGCGCAGAGCAAAAAAGATCCTGCCGACGCATTTTTAAAGAATATGTGCGTTCACAGGACTCCGGCTGGCAGGCATATATACAATGTAATATTTATGTGCGCTTATGTGTGCTGCGTTAGTGATGTTTTCAAATAACAACAATAACATCAACGCACTTTTGCATTTTTCCTTCATTTACCATATTCTCATTTGTAGCGCCGACACCTTCCATCCTTTCATCATCGCTTATTTACATGAATCCTGATGTTACACTGTCCCCCCACACCTAAATGGACAGCTATTTATTACGGTTAACGTTAAAAACTCTTTTCATTTATACACGCATAGTCTCAACACAGCCAACAGCCAGGCGCCTCGTAAATAGTGAGCAGCAACCGGGTCCAAACCAAAGCGGGTTTTTCAATGTGGGTGCGTGGTATCCCGGCGTACATATGTACTCCCATGTGTCCACTCGTCGTTTTCATATTAAAAAAATGTCATGTTGCCCATTCGCCAGAGTTGTTGCGACATATGGCTGCACCGAAATTGCTTAATGCAAAAGTGTTGACAGCATTCTGTGCGGTCTCCAAGCGAGTTGCGCGTTTTTTACTCCAACAAAAAATGACACCGTGCTCGTGTCAATATTCTGCAACATAGTTGATTGAACCCCGCATTCGCTATTTTGGCACTGTGATCAATCTTTTTTTGTAATTATTACTGGTGTCTGCTGCTGAGTCGGAATAAAACTTTACAGCTTAGTAGCTTTTAGTGGTGTAAAGAAATCTATTGCAGCGAAGTCAGTTAAAAAAAAAGTGTTAAATTTTACGACCTCGATATTTACGAAGAAACCTCCAAGGGGTCTAGCACTGTTTTTCCCTAAAAAAAACTGAAATGTACAAGACAAGAACGGATAATCTTCAACATTTCTTTACTTTAAATTACTAGTGAATCGAACACGTGTTATCATTCACTTAAACAAATAAGCACTCAACTAGTATCGTGAGCCCCATGTCACTGTGTTTTCACCTTCAAAAAGCAAAATCGGAAAAATTCTAAGTAAACCAGAAATAAATAGCATATTGACTGCGAGTACCCTGTTTTCAATAGAATGAGATAGAAGAGGTTTTAAAATACGTCATGCTCCGATCTCACTTCGATTTCTAAATAAATACAATGAGCCTACTAACCTCACCTAACTTAGCATTGCCTACCGATAATTGAGAGTTTTGAAAAGATCTATATTCTTGGGTATCACCAAGATGACAAACCTTATCATACATCTAAAGGAACTTCAAATAAGTCGTTGGAAAACTGACCGAGCTTGTTTATTTCAACAAATCTTATCAGTTATCTTTCCCTTTTCCTGTTCCCAAAACTATACTGCTTCCACCTAACCTAGCTTTACATATTTTTATGGAAACGGCCATATTTTTATTTTTTGTCTTGGTTGTGTACTGAGTCAACTCGCTGAAGCTTTCGGTATATTTATCTAATAGCAAAGGATTTTAAATAAAATTTTTTCAATATAATATGATAGACAAACTATAATAATACTAATGATTTGGACATTTTAAAGAGGGAACCTTTCTTTTCGACGATTTTCTAAAATTTTCCTTGGAAAACTTAAGAAGTATAAGCCATGTCTCTCATCGTTGCAGTATTGTTTTTGGCCAAAGATGCACGAACAAGCAACGAAGTGTGAGCAGGTGCATTAACGCAATATCGGACCAAATTTTGCTGTCATGCGTTTCATACACAAAACAATCGAAAAAATTACATGGCATGATCCAATCGATATGCCAACATCATTAGTGACATCTTTGATTGTGATTCAGCGATTATCGAATCTCGTATGTATCGATATATGATTTCATATACGAAGATGCCCGTTGGATATCCGAAATTTTCAACATTATTGTTTTACAGGCTTGCCTTATCCGTATTCTTGGGGAGTGTAGAGTCACACACTTCGAATCCATTTATTGTGACAAGGGTTTCAAGGTGTACCAATTAGAATCAATATCGAAATAAAAACTTCAATGAAAAGTGAATTTGCAGCGATTTGCACTGGAAACTGGCACACATACACAAACAATTATAATGAGAGCCGCCACACGTACAACAAGCTAGCGATTAGAATGTTATAACAGTATACTCGAAGCCTAGTAAGTACCCGATATGAGCTTGCTATAGTGGCCACAACTAGGCATCAAGTTGAGCACTTGCCGGCGTACGAGTTAAGCGTAGCAAATTGCCGAGTGACATGCAGTAACAAATCGAAACACAATAACAACGCCGACAACAATAGGCAATAACCGCTTCAAAGTGGCAGAAACAATACTCGGCACACCACTCATGTCATCGAGCAGTCAACCGACACACATTTACACACACATTCATACATAGATATTCGATGTTTATGCGATTTGTGGGGTAACGAAGGCGTGTGGGAAGCAGCGCCGGAAAACAATTTCCAATTTTCACAGTTTACAAGCAATTGAAAAGCCGATGCGGAAAATTTTGCTGTGCTGATCAGGGAAAATCGGACAGCAATAAAATTTTATTGCGCAATAAAAATGTGCTGTGCCCGGCAATTCAATTGAAGGCAAGGAATTCGGAATTTGTTTTTAGATGCCCGGCAGTGTCGAAGGAGTTGAGTTGAAATGGCAGCCGTGAACTAAGCAAATGTGTGGGTTGCCCGGTGAATTGGAGCTGACCAAGAAGTTCGAGTTGTGCAAGGTAGCGGAAGCAATAAGTTAAGTGCTTGTATGTATAGACACAAGCATGCAGATTGGAAAGTAAGGGTGGTGGAGAAAATCTAAAAGAAAATATTGAATTTAAATTTTTTAATTATAATTTTTGCATTTTGAAATTGAATAATAATATTTTTACACATTTTCTTTTTCAAATATTGGTGATTATTGTATTAAGTAACAAAAAATTAAAAAAATTTGCAAAGAAACAAATATATATAAAAAGCGCAATATTCACAACTTTAAAGCTCACTAAATTCAGTTCCGTTACAGTTGTACCACACATTTGTTTTGCAATTTTAAACGAAATGAACCTTAGTACTGCTTTGAATAAGCCTTTCACCCTAATAACCTTACTTGCAAAAATGGGAAAACACACCCTTTAAATTCGCTGCGAAAATTTAAAAAAAAATCACAACAAACTGCAATATCCATAAAATTGTAAACGAGACGTACTGGGGGCAGGAAAAAATTAAATGAAAGCGTCAAACATGCAATCAGCTACAAATATACATAAATATGCATATAAAGAGAAATAACCAAGTCAGTGCTGGTTCGGAGCTGTATGTCCCAGCAGAAAGTTCAATAAAATCATTCTCAAATTTGTTATATCAGAACAAATGGCAACCCAACTGAAGCAAGTATGAACATTTTTACTAACCTTATTGAATCAGGCGATTGTAGTGAAAAACTTGCACTGTTTTTAGTGTAGAAATTTTTAAAATTTTCTTGCTAAAGTACTGCGACATGCTTAATACTACTAGAGTTCTTATGCCATTTCTTTTGAGTTTATTTAGTTAATAGTCGGCATATGCGGACCATATTCCATTCAAGCCACGTTTGCCTGCTTGTTTGTTGATGAAATACCTTCAAGTAGCAAAAAGCATAGAGGCATAGCATTTTCGGAGTCTTACAGTTACCAGCAATATTCTTATATATACATATATACATATATTCCTATAAAGGAAGACAATATTGGGGACCGAATTTAAGTTTACTTCTATAGGATTTTTAAAATCCATCGTAGAACATAAAAACGAGAACTTACTGAGTATCACACGTAGAATGCTCCTTATTATAGCGGACTAATAAGGAGGATTACCTAAGACAAAAAGCTGACATCGCTGCCAATGACTTACCCGCGGCTCTAGTCGCTATTTGGGCCTCTTTTATAGGTGTAAAGAGTTGCAGTTGCTTTCTTTACCCTAGCGTCTAAGTTTGGTTTCTTTTAAAGCTTTCTGTCTAAAATTAGTACCAAGTAGCTTGCCTTATCTCCTATAGTTAGTCTGGTACCATTTAAAAATGGCGGCGTGATTTCTGAAGGACTGTGTTTCTTAGTGACCAATACTAGTTCTGTTTTGCTAGCATTTAAATTCAGGCCGCATGATACGGCCCATCGATTAATATCGTTTCATATTGTCTGCATAAGGCTAGCGAAGGTATCTGGGAACTTGCCTCTAACCGAAACCGCCACATCGTCAGCGTAAGTCACAACATGTAAACCTTTTTTTCTAGACAACATTTTATTCATTGTTAAAATGCCGAGAAGTGGAGATAAAAAGTCTCCTTGAGGTGACAGTTTTCAGACAGATCTGCACCTCGTTTATACTTCCCGCGTTGAAATTGTTGAGCTGCCCATGAGCATCTGTTCAAAAAATTTTGCGAGCGATTCGCAGATGTCCAGATCTTTAAGTGCGCTCAGTATATCAAAATGATTGTCCAATTAAATTTCAGTCTACATAGAGAGTAAGGTATTCGACTAAAGTGGGCTAGGTTGCTTTTCTTTTCTAAGAGTGGCTAGAATTTATTCCATATGTTTAGTGTTTAGGTCTTGCGGTCAAATATTTCACTTTTTGCTTAATTTATGTTTAATGGTTAAAGTGTTCTTTGATATCAAATCAAAAGTTAAAATGGTTATGGAAAATTAAATATTAAGATTTTATGAAATACTTAAATTTACTACAAATAAATTTCACCTCTGCCGATATAGGCTATTACTCTTACCGCCTAACTAAGAACTCTTTATTTTACTGCTGGGCTTAAATTACAACATGTCTGACTTAGTCACTGAACTGCATGCCATAAAACTCGACCGTATCTTATATAGCGAAAATTGTAGCAGCATAGGAGCCAAGGCATAAATGGTGTCCGTGCAAAAAGAGGTGATAGCTAAACAACGAATCAAACAAAACAAAAAGATGGACCGAAGGAAGCAAAGGATTCACAAACACAGACGCTCGAACAACAACACTTTAGTGAAATGTTGTGGAAATTAAAAAAAAAATCGAATAAAACAGTGCTAATGAAGAGCAAATTGCTGTCGATAAAGGTGGTGCAGATGAGGGAGTGCGGCAGGCCTTTAAAGTCTGCGAGAGTGAATTGTTCTCTTTTTTATGCTAACATAGAGGTGGCGAAACCATTAAACGACCACAAGTATGCGCTTTTAACACGTGGATAATTGTAACGGTATGTTGAAGTGGTGTCAGCGGTGCTTTGCTTGACGCGCGAAGTGGTGGAAACTGGTGCGGTGTGGCAAAAACTGGATAGAGGTGCTTGAGTATACAAATACGAGGGATATTTCAGTTAAAGGGAACCGTTTCTCGCATTTAAATAAGCAAATAGAAATAATATATATGTACATATGTAAATTAAAGCTATCTCTTAGTTCCTTCATACACTAACACACACACGGACACACATTGAATCATCTGCCATATAAAGTTTAAAAGTTTGGCAATTTAAGTATATAAATAAAGCAACTTTTCTTAAAATATTTTGCTAAATGATAAGGCCATGAAAAGCACATTGTCATCCACAGTCAAGCGAATATGCTGGCAAAAGTTATAGCTGCAGCGCCGTTATACAGTTGTATACATGTATGTGTGTTTGTGTGTGTATGCTTTATGTAGTTTAGCTTTCATCGCTGGTTGAAAAGTTTTCATCCATATGTTGAGCGGCGATGTGCGATTAACGCTAAACTTTATTCGCAACAATGTTTGTGTGCAACCCTGAAAGTATGCAACGAAAATTGCAACAAATGCATTTACAAAGTTTGGTACTTCCCGCAGCAGCAGCAGCAGCATATGCAAATAACAATCGTATCTATATATTTAGGTAAAACATATTTATATATTTACATAAGTAAACATACAAGCTTCTATATATTTTCCATACCATTCGAAATTTTGCACGCATTTGTTCAGATGCGCCGGCGGATATGCAACAATTTTACTTTCATACAATTTAGCGTATGCCCTGCAGGAAATTGATACATATTTATACCCTGAACAGGGTATATTAAATTGCCACGAAGTTTGTAAAACGCAGAAGTAAACGTCGGAGACGCTATAAAATGTATATATATAGTTGATCAGCTTGTCTAACTGAGTCGATTTAACCACGTTCGTCTGGCTGTCTGCCAGTTTTTGAGATATCGATCTGAAATTTTACACCAATTCTTTTCTCACCAACTTGCTCATTTGGCGGAACCGCTGATATCGGACAACTGTAGTATATACCATAACTGCTTTAAAAAATGAACGATCGGCACTATAGCATACAAACTGATCAATCGGTAGCGAGTGCTTGTATGGAAAAATATTTCAATTGAGGTGATATCTTTAACAAATTTCACAGAGCTTGTTATAAAAGACGTCGCTACAATCTCCGAACAAATCGTTCAGATCGGTAAACAATATGTAGTTTTGAGTGGGTCATATCAAACTAATGACTTTTTTTCGATTGGTACTTTGAATAATTTGTTGATAGACACCTCTACGGAAGTCTCTACAAGTATGAGCACTTCATTGTAATGGGAAGGTTATCCGCCTAATAATTTTCTATATTTTTCGTATTATCAGCTATAAAATTCATATCTCGCTTCCAACTGCTTAAAACAACATCAGGTTTAGTAGATTTTGTAGAAATTGAATGTTCTATAAAATGGTCTTTTACGGTTTTTTTGTACAACTAACCGCTTAGAAGACATTAAGGGTTAAAGTTTGATTACTTTAATGCAAATTTGTTTTTTTCTTTTAGATTTTATAACTCAATAAAAAAAAATTAAATTGCAAAGCTCATAGTGTTGTATAAAATTTATTGCTATAAAAATGTACCTATGTACCTTCGAAGTGTACAATAACCGAATTCTGCGTTTTCTCTTATTTTTCATTGATTTCACTAAATTATTTTAAATGGAACGATTTAGTGGGGTATTTTATTTTCTAATAAATGTATGGACATTTTCCCTACAGGGTGTTGAACCTTTGAAACTTATTTTTATATCTATATAATAGCATTTTTAGTTTGACAGGCGTTATGCCGGAAATATTCTCATAGCTTATGAATCGTGAAAATGAAGGTAAAATATAAATATGTATGTAGTTTAACAGAAGCACCGCTGAGTTCAATCTAACAGTTTTTCAATAATTATAGTCTCAGCTGTAGCCAGGAATGGAACTTTTGACCTGCCGAAAGTGAGCTACGCACGCAACACATCCTGTCATTCTCCGCTAAAATACACAGATATATATATATATATATATATTAGGGTGGAGCGAGAACAAATTTTTTTATTTTTTGCTTAGCCTGACGGTAAAATCTGTAAATTATAAAAAAGAAAATTTTTGGACAAAACAAAAATTTTTTAACATTTCACTCAGTTTTAAAGTAAATTGCGAGTTGAAATTTTTTTTGAACAAAAAAAAAATTACTTATGGTTTAAACTCTTTACGTTTATATAAAAATTACCGCATGTGACGGTTTTTGACTCAAAATTTATTTTAACGCTTAAGGAAAGCATGTTGTCGTTAAAAACTTTTTTTAAAACTCCAATTATGACCACAAACATTTGTTTTAAGATGAAAACTTTTAATTGACCAGAAAGAAGACTCTCCACAGCTCCTAGAATACTTACTAAACGAACTACGACTTTTTTTTCGCTCCACCCTTATATATTATATTATATATGTATACTACATATTTACCTATGTCTATATAGCCCCATATGCCAGTGCAACTTTGCATAGTTTTCAAGTTTACACCATGCAACTAGTATTGTTTATCGTTTAAAATATTTCGCGAGCATCGCAAGTGCACCGAAAGCGGAATATTATCATAAAATTATTTTTGCTACAAAGCAGTGGCTGCCGAAATGTATGTATATTTATATAAGAGTGTGTGTATGTATAAAAATTTTTTGGGGAAAATCTTGCTTGTGCGGATGCAAAACTTTTACGCTGATTACATAGTGGAAAAATTACATAATCTTTTAGTATTCGAACACTTGGGTAAATCTTAACACTTGCACTTATCCTGCCACATATAAATATAGGTAGACATATGTACATGTGTGTGAATGCACTTAGACTTTGAAGTGGTATAAACTGTTATGCACTTTAAATAACTTTTCCGTTCATTTTTTAAGCACATATGCTTTTATGAGTGTAGGGTGCTTTTCCAAAATGTAGTGATGTGGAATTTTTATATTTTTTAGAACATTAGTGGTAAAGTAATCATTATCATGTGGTGATGGAAAGATGGCGGGATAAGCAATGGTTTTCAGATATATTTCCTTTTTTAAAATGCAATTCTCCATATAATCATCTTCCAGTTTTTTGATCTGAAGGCAGGCCAAAAACACTATTTTGTTAATTTTTAGTTTTTTCGAATTATTTTGATTTTTATTCGTAGTAGTTGACATACAATTGTCTTTTAGTGGAGAATTCGGTTTTTCTGGTTTCATCCACGGGAAAGGCCGGATCCATTACAACAGTGGAGGACCTTTTGTTTTACCGCCGTCAAAGATCGCGTGTAACTTTCATATATCAATATTAATGTATATTCTTCAACTATTGCTAAATATACGCTTTAAATTAAAAAAAAAATAAAATTATACATTAGTTTTTGTTGTTATACCAATTAACCCGCGTTTTACATTACCAAAATCTGTCTATTTAAGGTCATGAGTGTTGAGAAAGCTATCAACAATTTTAAGTGGTTTATTAGCTTAAATATTCTATCTAAATACTGCATTTTTCAAAGCAGTTCAGAACGTTTATTTTACTCATATGAATAACGTCTAGTAACGTTGATAATGACAATCAAACGCTGAAATTATATTTTTATAATATTAGCTCTTGCTTTTGTACTCCTACATTTAAAAAATTTGGTGGCAAGTAGTATTTTGATAAAAAGTTTAATTTTAAGGCTGCATAAAGATAATTTGTTGACAGTTTTTTCCCTAATCTCTTACAATAATTTAAGAAATATATTTTCGAGAAAACGTCGTTTAAAGTTTGAGGTCATAGTCAGCCGGTTCGAAACCAAACACTTTCAAGTGGCATATATTCAACATATTTTCAGATCAGCTTTTTAAATTTTGCAATAATTTTCGTACAGCATATAGGTAGTTATTGATTATGGCAATATGAAAAACTCCGATTTTTTCAAACGTCTTTGAGGAATCATAACGGAGCGGCGTTCTAAGCACTCCTAGTGAGATCCTTCTTGGGATCGACCTCTCATCCTAACATAACTTGAGCCCTTAAAGAAGGAAGATAGAACACCTAAAGTGTTAATAGTAAACTGCTGAACTCATTTAATGTCGAAAAGATATATTTTCGTCCCTCTTTGTATTCTTAGTGACCCCAACCAGCTTAAATGCTTGAAGCCCTACAATATTTGTTACTCTGTTATCACTTTCTTGTATGTGATATCTCGGGTTGCCACACATTAATGGATAACACACTTATGCTATTTTCCTTCATTCATTGTACATTCAAATTATCTAAAAGTATTATTTAATTTCACAAAAGCCGTAAAATAATTAAAAGGTTAATTTATGTAATACAAGACCACTCAACCAACATAATCTACTTTAACTTATGCACACACGCGCGCACGCATTTGTACACCTAAATAGTGGTGGATATAAATAAGTGGCAACTCTTGCAAGTACATGTCAGCCGAACTGTGACGTGCGGTCACTTCACGTAGCAAATACAAAGCAACAACAACTGCGTGTACATCAGCTGTATGTAAGTGTGTGTATGTGTGTGCATGTGCGCTCATTACAAGCTAAGTTACAACACATTACAAGTAAATAATTACTTTATTATCGTATTTTTTATAACAACACACGCTGCTCCACTAACTGCTGCCTGCCACATTTCCAGCATTTCCAGCGCAAAGCTTGTCAACGCCGTCGGTGTTTGCTGCTTGCTGAGCTATGTGTCGCCTGCTCGGCCACAAAATGATGTCACAGTGTTGCTACACATTTTTGCTTGCCACCAGGTTTTGTCATTACCGTTGCCATTTCGGCCATTTTCGCATTTCGCCCATTCGGCGTTGTTGTGGTGGCACGGCGGCATGGTGGCATGCGGTTTTGCGTCGCTTGTCTGTGCAGTTGTTATCATGCCATGCTATTATTGTTATTATTATGATTATGTTGCTGTAGAGTATGTCCTGTTAGGCTTGTTTTATTGTTGTTTCGTGTTAAATTGCCATTTTTAGCTGTTGCCGGCGTGTGTGTGTATATGACATGTGGCATGCGGCATGCTTGTTGGGCTCTTGTGGTCAATTAATAAATTCATTTATGCTTTTGCTTCGCCCAGTAACTACAGGCAGGTAGCGCCCAGCTATAAATGTGTGTGTGTGTTTGTGGTGGCATATTTAGTTGTCATTATAGACTAACAGAGCGCCACGGCGTATGCGCAACATATAACATCAATTGTGGTTGCTATTCGTTTTTATACCTTGAGCTGGGTACATACGAGTATATTATGTTTGACACGATGCTTGTAAAACTCAGAAAGAAACGTCGGAGACTTTATAATATATGTCTATATATATATATATAGTTGATCAGCTTGACAAACAGAGTCGATTTAACCATGTCCGACTATCCATCTATTTGCCTGTATAACCCGCCCGAAATAGTCCCTCAGTTTTTGAGATATCAATCTAAAATTTTGAACACGCCCTTTTCTCTTTAGGAAGCTGCTTGTTTGTCGGAAACGCGGATATCAAACCACTATAGCATATAGCTGTCATATAAACAGAATGATGGAATGATGGAAAAATTTTTTAATTGACGAGACATCTTTACGAAATTAGGCTAAAACTATTTTCAAAGGCAACGGTAAAATCTTCAAAAAAATTGTTCAATTCGGAGCACTCTAACATATAGCTGTCATACAAACAGAATGATCAAAATCAAATTCTTAAATAGAAACTTTTTTATTTATGAGCGGTATTATAGTTTCGGTGCAACCGAAGTTAACGTTTTTTCTTGTCCTCAGCTTCTTTTGCTACTTCCTTCACTTGCTAGCAACATTTCATTTAACATTATTGTTGTTGTTGTAGATTCGTGTCATTGTTATGCTGCTCGTATATTTATTATTGTTGTTGTCGACTCTTGTTGTGTTTATTAATATTGCCGCTTTTCATGTTGCCATATATTAGGCAAAGCCAGATGTATATCAATGTACTTATGATTCTCGTTGTTATTGCTTTTGTCAGGCGCAAAATTATAGCCTCAACGTTGCCGTCTAAATTATTACAGTTGCAGTGTACGACAGTATAGTTGTTCCCTTACTGCCAGGTGTTTGTGCTGCGCACACACACATGAACACATAGAAGTAATTTTTGTTTGTAGATATGTGTATGTGTGTGTGTTGCCCGTGTCAAGAGCATAACATGTATTTGCTTTGGCATTTAGTACATGCATCCGTTCATTAAATGCGCCGTTCAGCTTCCCTCGTAACCGGCAATGAGTAATATCACACACACTTTTGTACATTCCCACAAAACACACATAAAATCTGTTGTACGCAAGTATTTGTGTATTTGTGCTGCTGATAATGCAATCTGGTTATCTTTGGTGTCGGCTTGTTAATTATTTGTCGTCCTGTTAATTAGCAGATAACATTTTCCCTGTGACAGTTTAATTGGTATGCGAAGAAAATTATGATTATGACAGTGTGTCTGGCAATGCGCCATTCCCTACACACACACATACTCCAACTCATACTTATACTCACACTCACACTCATACTTTTACTCATATTCAAGCACATACTAATACATATGCATATAGAATGTATCAGATATGCTGGTTAAAAGGCAACAAAGAGTGTTTGCGAGCGGCAGCTGCAAGCGACTGCGTCAAATTAAAGTTGTTGACAGGCGTAAATACAATAATAATGCCAGGTAACGCCAAAATTTCACAATCAAACAAGCATATCCGTTAACTTAGACGAGCGGCATTTCACTTGTGTTGCCAAGCAGCTCAAATTATGTGTTGCTGGTAGGTGTTGCATGGGTTTAAATTTGCTAAATAAATGTCAAGCATATCGGCGGTAATGCGTAAGATGCCTTTCCTTTACGAATATGAAATCGCAACTCAACTAAATATTTGGGAAACATAAATAAATACAGATATACAAATACAGTCTGCTATTTTATTCACCTTAATTTCAGATGCATCACATAAAGAGGATTTAATATTTTCCAACGTTCCCTTTTCAAAATGCTAAGCAGCGTTTATTGGCAAAATGTTGTAATTATAGAAAATACATTGTTTTGTCATAACTAACGTTTATTCAATACTTTTTCCAATCTCCCTGCGTTGTCTATTATAGTCTGACAACTTTGATGGCAACTTGCAACTAAATTTTCTGATATTTCATAGGAGGCGACCGCCAGTTATATTGGAGTAGCCGAATGAAATCTGGTTTTGACATTAAATATTTTCTTGAAATTTGGCTTTCATTAAAGGCTAAACATTCCCATTGGTTTGGCGACTGGTGACTGTGATGGCAAGTCTAAAGTAACAATATGGTTTTCTTGTTTTCATTGAGTACAGAGTCAGCTCCTATATTTCGGATCATTGTCTGCTTGCAATGTACAGGTTGTCTATGATCCACCTCAGAACCACAAATCCATGAGCAGAGAGGCATCCATAAACACACACCTGTAATCTACGTTTCCAGTTTCTCCATAATGTTAGTTATTTCTATTTAAATACTTTGCTGTTTGTTTAATAGTATATTTGGAACCTTGAGGTTGTTTCGTTAGAAAGGCTGTTTCAACTTGTTTCTTACACATTTTTCGCAGCACGCTGTCTTACATTTAGAAGATCCAAAAAATCTGATCGCGTCAATGATCGCAATGGAACATGTGTTAACATAATTTGCAAAAAAATTAAAACAGTTTGCCTCAAATTAATTGCGCAACGGGAGAACGTTATTTTTTGAACGCACAGTACCAAGTGGAGCTAGCAACACCCGTACTTTCTAGTATTCGGAGGTACATATAGATTATCTATTTAGATGAGATTCGCATAATCTGGTTATCAGGTAAAAATTCCCCGGTCCGAATATCTCAATTTATAAATATGCACAATGCAAATATTATTTATACATTTACTTAAATGTAAGGAATAATTCTTTTAGCCGTACTATATTTACTATTCGTTTATTCGTTTGTCTGGGTTTATTAAAATATGGTTAGTTTTGAACTCAGGTGTTACATATGACACGGATGATCTGTTGATTCAAGCAAAATTTGTATTTTTGTTTATCCGGTTACTTTCCTTCTATTCGCTATTCGGTTTTATGAAAATTTTGTGATTCAACTTTTTAAAATCCGGTTACTTATCTAAACTCGGATATCATATATTAAATTTGTTTCTGGAAATTCGAAAATTATTTGTAACTGTTATATGTTTGCTTTGAAAAGCTGTCTATATTTTACTAGCAACACCTATTTTGACTACCTATCGAAAATCGATTTATTTAATATTTTTAATTAACCCAACTTATTTTCCATATGTAAATATCAATATATAATAATCGAAACATACTAATTTTATAATTTTTTCGAAAAGAACCGATTTAGTTTGGGGTAAACTAAAATTTTATTGATTTAAGTGCGGAAAAACCACCTCGTCCTTTATTTTCGTACCGGAAAATCTAATAAGAAACAGTTATAAAAACGGGCGAGTGTAGGTGAAACTGTACCTTAGATACGCTTTCTGAAAAAAGTGGAATGGAAATCTATACATCTGCTGTCATCAGATGACACGCGACTAAAGCTTACGATATTATATTTTCAGACCGATTGAAGTCACGCAAATAGGTGGGATTGTCGGCATTACAAAAAACTTTTACTCTTACCTACATTCGCAACCATAAGACCATCCCACAGCAGTACTTGACACTGCTTAAGTTCAAATCAAATTCATGTTTTGAGAAACATGGATCCACTTATGTATACACATCAGTGGCCAAGAAAGGTTTAGCTAGGGCTAGGCTACGAACTGCTGCCTCTACATTCTAAATTCTTGACGTTTGGCCCCATGTGACTTATTACAAACTTCCAAAACGTTTGCTAAACTTGAAAAGTCACTAAAGCCTAGTAAAAGTTTGAATCGAGGCCACGAAGGCCTAATCGCGAGGTCCAAGGTATTGCGCTAAAATAAAACATGAGAAATATATTGTCCTTTGTTCCAAAATATGTAATATATTTCAGTACATTACTGAACAGGTCTTGTACCTCCTCTACTATTACTTGATAGGACCTCTAGCGGGCTACGAACTTTCTATGAAATTTACAAAAGGTCCACAAGCTCACGAATGCTAAACACCAGGTGAATCCCAAGTCTACTATACTAAAAACTTTACGAAAATTAAGACAACCTACTACGACAGCGCGGCCATAAGCTGGTGATATACTTGTAGTTAAGGATCTTTGTTGCTGCTGAGTTGGCAGTCATTCATAGGCTCCTGAAATACCCGGCATAGATGATACTTGTTAATGAAGTTAATATTATAAATATACGCTTACTTGAGAGGTGTAGATATTTCATTTTGTGTTCGCTTCCCTAACGCTTTGTTTATCAAGGAGGTGGAGTCACATAGAATTTAATTTTTGTTCGTAAATAAAGCAGATCGATTTTATGTATATGAAATGTATATGCATGCTCTTTATCATGTTTAATCATCATATTAAATGGCTGAATAACCAGTATCATCTGCTCTTCCTGTTCTTCACGCCGTTCTACAATTTACAAAAGCCCTCTCTCAAAAGTTCAGGCTCTGAACATTCTCAATCAGGCCTCCTTTTTCATGCTTACGGAATTTTCTTACTTTCCTTAAATAGTTTTTAAAGCGCTTTTATCTACTTAAAGGATTTTAAACATTACTTATTCTGCATTATCGATAGCATTACCTCATTACTTTGCTTTTCTCAGTTTATCTCTAGCTAGAATTACACAATCGCTGCTCAGTCAGTGTGTATATTTTATCAATCAATTTATTTCCAAACCATTCAAATGAAGACTTAAAACTTCTTAAGTAGACGGAAATCCCTAATAAGAATGGAAGAACAGCAACAACTATTCCTAAAAACATTCCATTTGAAGCGTTTTTGCGAGTACTTTACCAATAGCCAATAAAGACATAGACAATGCGTAGTACAAAAACATAAAGTCTAAAGCTTTATTTGCTAACCGCAAACGACATTAGTAAATTGCCGAACTATAAAAACCGAAATCCTCACTAATATTGGCAAATAAGCAGCGCACAGCAGGAGTGGGCTTAGCAGCGAAGGCAGTTAGAAGCACAATAGTTAAGTAAATGACAAGGTAAGAATAACCATAAGAAGTGCAAATAAGTTGCTAACTAGCGGCTTTAATTGTAGCAAGACTGTCTTATAAGGGTGCAAAGATTTCCTGCTCTCTTCAAGAGTTGTATGAGTAAATATATATGTATGAAGTGTATGTGTTTGTAGAAGTTAGACATAAAGTATGTATATATGGTATATATGTACGTATATATGCATATATAACAGTAGTTAGTAGTTATGTAAACATTTGTGCGAATACCAGTTTATCAGGAGCACTTCGCACCTAAAGCACAAAGTGCATGATTAAGTGCGTATCTCATTAAACGCTTGTATGTACATATGTATGTATGTATGTATGTATGTATATATTATCAGCAAAACCCCTGCTGCTACGTTGAAAGTGATTCATAGGTATGGCGGACGAAATTTTTAAAATGCTCCCCGAGTACACCCTCGTTATAACACCCCGGTTCATGGCTACACTCTATTACTAACATTAGCTAATGTTAACACACCTATACATATATATATATATATTTATAAATACATATGTACATATACATATATGTATCCATTATATAATACTATGCAAAATATTTAAATGATTCAACAGCTCAAGACTGTTTGGATTTTGTGGAATCCGTAACGAGAACTAGTTTGGAAGCAGTTGTGTACTGGCAAAAAAAAAATATATTAGGGGCACGACTATAAGAATTGATAAACGTAAAATTTGGTTATCTAGTATTTAATGTCACGTTATGTTAGTTGTGCCGTACTACTTTGTTCAAAAATTTTACTTTGTATTCTTATAAATACCAAAAATTTTTGAACAAAAAAATTAAATAGTTTTTTACTTACACGCAATCACCGACGGCTAAAGCCAAGGTCCTCCACTGCCGCAATGATTCGGGCCTTAGCTGTGAATGAAACTTAAAACCAAAAGATGCTCACTATACGTTTTCCGTACAATGACCTATGATACAAAAAAAAATTACATTTGGCTTGCTGCGAGTCTCTTTGTTTCTAAAAATATTATTTTAAGTTATGCAGAAGGCAACCCTCGAAACTAAGCAGAAAATATTAATATGTGCGAGTAAAGTTCTATTTGTCCAAAAGATGGCAAGCGGTACATTTCTATCCCCAGCATAGACACTTATACCATCTTGTCAGAGTAAGCCTGAAAAGCTCCACTTAGATGTAGCCAATGTGTGCGTAAATCGCTAACAGCATAAAATACATCTATGTATATATGTATGGTATAGTAAACTTCTAGGAATTACACAATACAATCACTTACCTGCATAGAAGCACAATTACACCAACACACCTACACAAATGCTTGCGTTTCAATTTAAACTACTCGACGCGTTTTGGTGTGTGCTCTTAGTTGCCAGCGTGGTCGACTGCTTCCACCCATGTTTTCATACCCTTCTATTGCAAATACTGCGCTAACGCCTGCTGTGAGTGGCAAGCAGCGTGAGGCAACTTAAGTGTGATTATAAGCGCGATGGTACGCGCTTACGCTTGCCATGCACTTCATTTCAATATAAGCCATGCGCACTTATGTACATATAATATATATTATCTATATATATACTGATACACCTAAGTGGGTACATATATTACCCGGAACTCCCCAAAAATCTTCTTTAATCCAGCAATTTGCAACAGCGCTACGGAACTAAGTAAACCCAGCTAACTAACCACTGTTGCACGCTGCCACGCCTCATCTTCGTAAATCTTCTTAAACAGCCCACTCGTTCGTTGTTTGCTGAGGATTTGCAGTTTTTGCTATTTCTCGTCTACCTGCCACTAAGTACCGTAAGTGCATATCGCTCTCTGGCTCTGCTTGCCACTTGTTCATTTCAATTAGCCGAAACCGAAATTCTCTTGATTTAGTTGCCAAATAATTCACTTCAATTTAATGTGCAATAATAGCTGTGAAATTCACAACGACTACTTAGTTGGAAATTTATTTCGATGGTAAAAAGATTACGTTGGTAATTGATTGTGCTTTTAGATAGGTTATCGATATCATAAGCTTCAAATATATCATAGTTTATGATTTCATAGAAAGCGAACTTGTAAGAAGCAACTTAAAAGCCACGGCAACTAAAATAACAGAAGAGCTTTGTATTAACTTTTCTAAGTGGTGATATCGATATATATTTGAAAACCAAATGGTCGAGCTAAAAAAGTTAAAATGAACTGTGAAACAACAGTGCTTATATGATAACAGGTCTCGTAAAAAGAGATCCATTATTATACTCTGAATAGGGTATACTAAGTATGCCACGAAACATCCAAAAGGAAACGTCGGACACTCCATAAAATATATGTATATACAGGTTGCTTTAAAAGTTTCTGCTCTCACCAAGAAATAGCACTACTAACTCCTATTTTTTTTTTAAGTTAGTACATCTATTGTGAGAATACATGCAAAGTTGCAAGTGATTCTGTCAATTAATTTTTTGTTTACAAGCCATTTGAAGTTGACGTGTCAGAGTACTTTTTAAGTACGGAAAAAATGTAATATCGCGCAGAGATTAGTTTCTTTGTTTTGAAAGGTTTAAAAGTAAAGAAAATTTATGAACAATTGTTAGAAGTGTATAAAGAGACCTCCCCTATGAAAACGATCCACGCGAAGGACGACTAAAAACCGGAACAACACCAGAAATCATTGAGCAATTTCATAATATTGTTAGTGAAGATCCAAGTTTGACTAAGCGCTAATGCCATAGGCATCTCAAGCGAGAGTTAATATCGTTTACAAGATATGAGTCGAAAGAAATATACTTTTGAGCTGCACCGAAATGTGTACTCTTTATTGCTATTCTTAAGACTGGCCTGTTACATAGATCTTACTGCTATTTATACTAACTAGTGTTACTTATTACTAGTTGATAGTTTCTTTACATATAACATATTGTTTGTTTAAATACATTTGCATTGTTCTTAGATAAGATTGTTTTGTTTAATGTTGTTTTCATACATTCTGTTCATTCAGAGATAAGGTTGTTTTGATGTTTGTTTGTTTAGAATAAGTAAACGTTCCTTAACTCGAGTGAGTATGTCATAATTTACATGGAGAATTACATATGAAATAGCTGTTTGGAAAGTTTGTGCCGCACACGTTAACAATTAAAAAAAAACTGGATCTGAATTAAATTTCTCAGCATAATTTGGAGCGTTTCAAGCAGAATAAAACCGATTTCTTGCGATAACTATGGATGAGACTTGGATCTACCACCATGATCCTAAATTGAAACAAGAACGTTTACAGTGAACTAATGCTGGTTGTTTAGCTCCAAAGCAGGTGAAGTCACATTGATCAGCAAAGGAGGTTATGGCATCAGTTTTTTGAGATGAAAAATGAATTTTGTTGATTGGTTATCTGCAGAAAGGTAAAACAATCAACTCTGAATATTGTTGCAGGGTTTTGGATCAGCCGGATGAACAAATTTGTGAGAAAAGGCCTGGTTTGCAGCACAGCCCAAAAAAAATATTTTTCATCAAGACAATGCACCTGTTCACAAAGGAGTCGTAACAATGACAAAAATCAACGAATTAAAGTACAAATTGCTTGAGCATCCACGGCATTTGCCAGATTTAGCTCCTACTATCGACTACTACCTCTTCAGAAACCTGACACAATTCCTTCGTGAAAAACGTTTTTCGTCGAATGAAGAAGCTACAAGTATTACAGCCGTAGACGGGTATTTTTCGAGGCTTCCGGAAAGTCATTGTAGGGATGGCAAAAAATTATTGGACAATCATTGGAATAAGTGTATTGAAGTGAGGGAAAATTATATTCAATAAAAAAATATATTTCGTACCAAAAACAGTATTTTTTCGCGCCTAACTTTTCAACCAACCTGTATATATGATCAGCATGATGAGCTGAGTCGATTTAGCCATGTCCGTCTGTATGTCTATAAGTACGCGAACTAGTCCCTCAGGTTTTGAGATATCAATCTGAATTTTTGCTGAAAGCTGCCAAGAAGCTGCTTATTTGCCTGAACCACCGATATGGGACAACTATAGCATATAGCTGCCATACAAATTCAATGATCAAATCGAATTTTTGTAAATTACCGTTTGTATTTGTGAAGGGTATTAATATAGTCTCCGTGCCACCGACGTAAACGTGTTTTCTTGTTTTTCCAATAAATAACTTTAGTAATATGTATCTCGCGTTGCATAAGAGCGACTGGATATATCCTCCAAGCTCGAGGTATGGGTACCACACGAGTTAACTCACAAAAATCTCATGAACAAAATTAAAAATCGCTGCTGAATACAATAAACTCGATCTATTTTTGAAGCAGATGGTTACTGAATATAAAAATGGGTAATTTGCGACAACATTAAACGAAAACGGACGTGTTAGAATCACGGAGAGCCGGCGCAAACGGTGGCAAGCCCATGGTTGACGCCCAGGAAGGTTTTGTTATATATTCTATAAAATTGCCAGAGAGCCTTCTACTATGAGCTGCTCACCTATGGCCAACTTTTAATTCGAGGCAAAACTGTTTACAAACGGACCATCTGAAGATAGCATAATGTTCAGAAACGGACAGCCTTGGCCAATATGGGAGGAATAGCTTTTGGCCAATGCGGACAGAGGCTACTATGGGTGTGGAATTCTGAAAATGCGTCAAAATAATAAAAACTTTTTGAAGAAAATAAAAGGTTTATATATCGTAGAACTGTCCGTATATATCGTAGAACATATACCGTCTTAATAGGATAACCTCCAGATACAGATCAGAAATATAAGTAAAAGGTCTGTCACAATTTGTATAAGCTTAACTAAATATAGAAATAATTCGATGGGGTGAACTCTAGACAAAAGAAGATGGGATTCATGAAAAGTGAAACGGGTTGTCGCTTTTGATTGGTTAATAAATGAATATATGCGAAAATTCATAATAACTTCTTCTTTCAAGCGCTATACTTCTAGCACATTTTCTTGAAAGTATAAACCGAATCCTTACAAATTCCAATTACGCGATTAACACTAGCTTGAAGAATGATTTCTTATATTTAGTGAAAACTTATTTTGAAACCATTTTGGAACATATTAAAAATCATTAGGCAGATAGTACTCCAAAGTAGGCACCAGCTGCGTACCACTAAACATCTTACTAGTTTTGATAGACTTTCTAAGTTTTTTTTCAAATCTCTTACAGCTGCCACTTTATTTTGGATGATAAAATTAGGAACCGCGAAAGACACCGCATATCAACCGGCTAAAGGCTGGTCATCCTCAAAGGTATTGGTCTTAACTTTCATCACCTCCCGTACATGCTCTGCATATTACCGACTTCGCTTTACTATGTTTCCGAAAGTGAGCGCTCAGTGGTAAACATATTGCGTTGAACTCTATTATATAACGTACTTCCCTCTTTCCTAGAAGTTGAAAGTTTTTAGTCTGTCCACCATTCATATTTCGACATAGTAGTTTGCGATACGCTCTATATTGGTGGTGTTCCAAAAACTAATGTGTTGTCTTCACAACCTTTGCTTTAAGCAGACTTTGAAAAAGCTGCTCGTTTCTGGGTAGCTAATGGGACTTAGTTTTCTGGTTGCACCAGACTAGCCTACTTGTCGGTTTTTTTTTTGCAATTTTTACTTGAAAACTTGTATTAATTTTTGCTTCTTCTTGATCGTTCTGTAACAAACTGAGAAGTTTTTCATTTGTCGGTTACCTTTCCTCGATAGATAACCCAAAACCTCAATATGAAGTCAAGCCGAGTTTTTAGGTTATATCATAGTACTATATAATACACTCCTAGTTAATTTGAAGTCACTGCTGAACTGCTATAAAATTCAAAGCCAATAAAAACTACAAGAGAAGCCTCATCGAAAGCTTTCAACCATTCAGTGGTCAAATCTGATAAGAAGTTTGTAAAATGCGCTAAGTTTCTCCAAACGTGCTTTCAGCTCCTTCACCTTAATATTTGTCTAAATATGTAAAAAAAATAGAGTGAAATATATGTATTTAAGCTCAAGTACTTACATTTAAAAAATACAAAATTCCACCTTCGAATCAACGTTACTACTCTGTAATAAAGCATCTCCGCAAAAATAGATGAAATCAGTTATCTCAAGGAACTAAAACCCTAAAAAATTATTGAAAAAAAAAGTTTTCCTTCCTGCACCAAAAAGCTCAATATGCGTCTTACATATGATCATCTTGACATAATATTTGGCTGCGAAATAAGTATTTATGCAAAGCACATACCGACATAAATTAACCAAGTAGTGTATGTATATATGTATATGTTTGCAATATATTTAGCATGCGAAATGTGCACACATGTAAACATTATGTAAACAACGGCAATTTTGTTGTATCCTTTTTAACCTATTTTCGCAACAGTTGCACTTTCACTAATGGCATCTGCAACATTAAGAACATTATGTACCGTACATTAGCCGCACTGAAAGGGAACATGCATGTTCTACATTTATATCCACATTTAAATGTGTCAGCACTCATATGTGTTTTTGTGTGTATTTAAACACATTTTGTGAGTGTGAGTGATTTTTATATTTTCAGCGTTTGGTCGTTGAGCAACATTTGCTATTTATGTTATTTGTATCCTAAAAACCTTATACCAATCGTTGGCATTACATAAAGCAGGCTGGCACACACATACACATACTCATGCATACAAATGTGTGTATTAGGTGTAATGTAATGTTTGAGAGTTGGCAGACAGCGTCAACTTCAATTCTTGGCAAACTGACAAACAATTTTTTGATTGAAACAAAGTGTAATTTATTTCGAGTACAAGCAAATTCCTACATATATGCTATGTATGCTAAAGAGACATTCATATGTATTCCTAGGTAGCATTTTGGGGCAGTGTGTTTTCAGCTACTCTGCAGTGTAAATATTATATATAGTATACCGTTATTGTATTGCGTCAACGCAACTCGGCATATGAATATTTGACTTCGCTGAAAAATTCGTTTATGAATATGAATTTGCATATGCTCAGCGCGTAGCATACATATAGGCGCACACTAAATGCCGCGTCTGTGTTTCCGCTTCTATTCGATGGCTGCTGGTGTATGTCATACAGTGAGTGACAAAAGTGTGCACAGAATAATATGAAATTAACACTTAGCAAGCATTAACGCGATTGGCAGAAAAAAATATTTATATAAAAATACAAAAAAAAAAAGAAATAGTAAAATACTAAAATAGTAAAAGTAAAATAGAAGAAATTTCAAACGTTCTAACATATAATTTTTTCTAAATGTATGATAATAGTGGTGATATATTTTATAATTCTTATAAGTATCTAAAAGTAATTTCATGTCTTTTCATAGATTTTTGAGAGATTAATTTGAAATTTTGCACGCATCATTTTCTAGCTAAGGAGCCGTGTCATTTGTCGCAACCGCTGATATTGGGCCAGTATAACATATAGCTGTCATATACACTGAAAAATAAGAATAAACTGCTTGTATGAAACACTTTTTCAATTGACGAGCTATCTTCACGAAATTTAACACGGTTTATTGTCCGAGGCATCTCCAAAGAAATTGTTTAGATCAGATCACTATAGCATATAGCTGCTATACAAATGACTGAGCAAAATCAAGTTTTTGTAAGAAATCTTTTTTATTTGTATAGGGTATTATAGCTTCGGTGCAACCAAAGTTAACGGGGTTTCTTGTTTTGAATGTTGAATTGGTTAATAATTCATAATTATTTTCGCGTTCTAAAATTTCGAAATTTTTTTCATACTATTTTGAAATTTTTACTTGATGCCGGAACAGAAGAGACCGCACACAATTTCCTACGGAATATTATTGCCAAATCTTTTCTATTCTAATTGAAGAATAAACTTGAACTAAGTACTAGTGTCTTACAATTATATAATTATATGTAATTTTTGAACAATTAATTAGATGCGGATAAAAGTTTAAAATTTTTAATATCTCAGTTATTAAGGAGTAGTAAAATATATATTTTTCGAGTAAAGCTTAATTGAAAAATAAAAGTTATACATATCTGACAAATATATCTAAGGTGGTGGTGTGAAAATTTCAATCCGATCGGTGCAGCCGTTTCCGAGATATGTCCTCACCGACTCTGAAAGCAGCGTTTCGAGAAAAACGCGTTTAAAGTTTGGGAGTCGGTTACACTAAGTTAAAAAATTCTTACAAAATCGCTCATATATATGTTGGATAGCACGTTTTGGATCAACTTCAAATTTTCGGAGAATATACTCGAATATATGTATGTACATATGTACCTTCGTTATAATTATATGCAAAAAAATGCCATTCCTTTTTAAATTCATATATGGATATAACCCCTCAATAAGCTCGTTTTTGTGACTCACGGTATACACCCAAACTCTCTTTTATATGTACGTAAATTGGCGTATTTATTTAGTCAATCTACATGAATTTATGTTTTCCGTTATGGCCGCTCCACTTTGCTTCCGCCACCCCACCCCACCTTGCTGCCCTTTAACTCATTCAGGCCATTTCGATTGTTATTTATTTGGTAAATATCATATTGGCATATTTTTTCCTGCTACCGTGCTCACCACTACTGCCACCGGCAATGTTAAGAAAGTTGCTTTCGCTGATTTTCAGGATGTGGCCATGAGCGAATCTTCGACATGAAAATGTAAACAAAGTACGATAAACGTGGTGAGAGAAACGCCGAAATTGCGCGCTGGCATACTTTCGGCGATCAAGAGCTCGCTTATTCACGTGTGTGTGTGTGGATGTTTGAAGGATGGTGCCTTGGTGTTGCTCCTACAATTTATGCGCCCCACAGTGTTTCTGTTTTCATATCTGCTATTTATTTGCGCTTCAACATATGTATATATATATGTATATGCATGTATTTATGTAAATATATGTGTAAACGCATGCGTACTTTCACTATTTGCCTTCTTCTGGTTGTTGCCTGAATTTTAATGCACTTACTGTGGCATTTAAAAGTCATAAATCATGATTTTTCCCCACAGCCACTTCCTCCAACAGCCTGACTCTCCCAACAGAAGCTATTTACTTCGCAAACCGTACGCACATATACATATATGTATGTATAGGCTTAAGGCCTGCTAGAGTTATTTGGCCCCAAGGTATTCGCTTTATATATACGTATATCTCAATAATATTTTCTTTTTTTTCTTTCAAAAATAAGTTGCAATTGTTTGAATATATGATCTTTTTTACTGTACTGTTGGTGCACACATTTTGTTTTTGAAAGAGTTTTAAATTAGAAAAATATCGGTGCATATATGTATATGTACACGCATAAAATATGCCTACGCACACTTTGACACATTTTTTCAAACATTTTTGAATTCTTCGAATATTCCATTAGAAAGTTTAGTGACCTTAATTATCGCACACTGACTGTTCGCCAGGGGAACAACGGTAAAATATGCGCATAAGAGTAGAATTTTCATTGAGAATTTCGGCTGAATAATTTAAGCTCCTTGTAAATGTAGGCGTATGGGCAAAAAACACGAAGCCAATGTAAAAGCCAATTAAAGTTTTACAAGCTAATTTTGAAATTACTTGAGATTTTAATATTTCTGGCTTTTTTTTTTGTATTGCCTACTTTTAGGCTGTATCGATTTCACTGTACTGTATCGTTCCCGTTGTAATTTGGGGTTTGTTGAGAATAATAATAAAACAAAGTCGTGTTAATAATTATTAATATTACTTCCATGTAAACAGAATTAATTCCAGGAAAAATTAATAAAGGATGTGTAGAATATTTTAATGTTGATGAAAAGTGCATTCAAACAGCTGTGGTCAAAATAATGTTTTTAAGCTAAGCCTTAAATTAAAAATATTTTAAACAACGGAAACGGGTAACTACTAGTCATATCTAAGCAATTATCATCTAATTTTGTGGAAAATTTCATATGGAATAGCTAAGTATTACTCTTGCTGGCCACATACTACGTGGGCAGAAAAGTCTGTGCCCTTATATTTAGCCTAACTTTCTTTACAACTTTGATCAAATCGATCAAATAACGCTCAGTAATATGGTATATATACTTATTTTTTATTATTTTGCCATGTTTGAGCTGGTCGGTGAAAATAATTTTATGTGAATAACTATCTTATCGGCTGGTCTTTGTGTTTTCCGCAGCTTTGAAAAAGTCGTCCGACTTTCACCGGGGAACAGCCATTCGGCGAACTGCCGATTTAATGAGGTGTTTAAACATGGCTCTATAGCGTTCCCAACTGACTGTAACATTTTTGCTGGCGTAATTTTGAAGAAATATGGATCAATGACTCCTTCTGCAAAGACCATGCCAGACTGTAACGTTTTGAGGATGTAACGGCGTCTTAATAATGACTTGTGGATTGACATCACTTTTCTCGTTTTGAGCCCATTCACCCAACATGTGACGCGCCTGATGGACCTTTGCCTTAGATTCATAAGACGCAGTCGTAGTGACGTTATGCCCGCGATTCGCTTGAACGAATGAATAAAAATCAATATTTTCATACTCATAATCAAGTAATTGTATGTAAGCTTGTTTTATTTGTGTATGGTGTTCTAACTTCGGTAAAAGTTATTGTTTTTTCATCTTCTTATGCAACTTACAGAAAAATTAAAAATATTTATAATTCCCAGCCAACTCAATATTTTCTGCAATGTGCAGTGAAATTGTGTGTAGAAAATCGTGAATTGAAATTAAACAAGCAAGCTTATCCTTTATTAAAACCAGTATTTGCTGCTTTTCGGCTTTTTCATGCCTATCAAATTCAAGCGCTGGCATATTGTAATCAAATATTAAATTGCTTTCCACTTTTGTTAAATAAAACAGCATTTTTATCCAGTTCGAATTTAGTTTTCATAAATAAAAACATTTCTTATACATTTTATTTCTTTTCATTTTTGTAAATATTGTGTTACACGTTATTAGCGTTCGCCCATTTATTGCTTGGTTGGCGCACAAATACACACACAATGACATGTTTGCAATGCCGTCGCCGTTAGTTCGTGATTTATAGTAAAACTTACAAAAATATTTTATTTACACAAATACACATATACATACATATACAAATATATAATATAGATTTCTGATTATTTATTAAAAATAGAAATGTTTGGATAAAAAGTTATTAAGTAGTGCTGTCGAACAATTGAAAATATTTCCACTTCGAAAGCCAGAACCACCAGAGTGGGTGGTAAGCGGAGTGAAAATAATTTGCATAACTCGAATATTTAAAATTGAAAAGTTTTAAATTTCAAGCCAAGTCTAAATTCGGTATGCGAAAAATATCATTAACATTTTCAATAAATTCTGCATTGTAAGGTTGTTGTAGTTGTTATACAACCTTGCATAATTTATTTTACATTTTTTCTAAAGCTACACAGCTTATACCGTTATTTATTTGTTAGCTTAATAAATGGCTATGCATATTTGATATTAACAGTTTTACATTTTTCTTAATTTATTTTTACATTTTGTTACTAAAAATATAAAATATATTTATTGCAAATTCCTCGCTGACTAAAAAATTGTTGTGATGCAGAAAATCACCGTTAGCATTGGGTAGCAAATGCGCTAAAATGCATTCGTAAATAATAATAACTAGCAATTGTTTTAGTATTTGTTGGCCTTCATTAATTTTAAGCTCTGTTTACACACACACAAGCACATTGCTATGTATATATGTCTGACTATAGGTACTCGTATGTGTCGCTATTTCTGCTTTTGTAGTTAAGTTGTAACGACGGTTAGTCTAAAGTCGAAGTACAAAAGATGTCGGGTAAGTGTAAACGCAGCATAAGCTCAGTTGGTCGCGCTTTTATAGCACTATGTGTAAATAAATATTGCACAAAATCAAATTTTAACCTAATGTGGTTCACATTTTTTATTCGAACGTCTTCAATTTCTCTCTAATATGCATACTAAAGTAAAATTGGAAGTTTTTTTGTATAAATTGTATGAAATTAAATTTAATATATTATCTGGTGAATATATTAACCAATTTGAAATTTTCGACGAAAGTTTCTCATAATGATTGAAGTCAGAAAGTAGTCAGGTTAAAAAAAATATTTTGCAAAATCTTGCGTTTTTTGTTGCGACAGTGTCGGTGAGGAAAATTTCTCCGCAACGTCTAGATCGATCGACTTTGAATTTTCTGAATTAAAGATAATTTCAAGCAGAAAACTCGTCCTGCTTAAGATCGGCTACAGGATCAAGACGATCGAAAATTTTTCAAAAAGAATCTCCGATTTTTAAAGTACATAAAATTTTGTAAACGTACATTATTTTTACTTCTTAACGAAGTAAAATGACTTTTCACAAAATTTAGGGAGAAAAAACGTTTTGTTTCTAACTTGCAAGTGAGTATAATAACCCTTTAAGGATAACTATATTTTTCTTTCACTTCTTGTAGAAAAATCAATTTATTACATACATACGTTTATATGGGCACAAAAATATAAATCTCTGATGTGAAAATAGCGTGTGAAGGAGTTTTATTAAATAAGGATTAACATACAGGTTTCATCTCAACTTTCACTGCAAATCTTATAAAGCTTTCTTGAAAATTTATATTATTGTACGCTTCCTATAGATAATGCATCTCTATGCGTACAAAGAAAAAGAATTGTAATATAGTTTTCCTTAAGCATTGATTAAGCTTGTTGTAGTATTATTTTCATCAACCTGTCGCCAGTTGGGAAGCTTTTGTTTCGTTTCCAGTTTTTATACATGCTACATTGCATTTTTTCCTTATTTGAAGCAAGCTTTCTTGTAACAAGTTTCTTCTATATTTGGCTAGCATTTAAGCTTTCACTTTACTTAAGTTGATTTTGATTCAAGCTTTCACTTTTGTAACCGCTTTCGCTTTGACATATGACACTTAATTATCAAAAAACTCTAGCTTACATAAGCTTTCACCTTGACGTGCCGTTGAAAACTTTCGCTTTGCACAAGCTTTTATTTTACCAAAACTTTCACCTGGTTTCTAACGTTAGCTTTGTTTCCAGCTTTCAGTGTGTTTTGCACTTTCATATTCCTTGTTTTAAACTTTTCTAAGTTTAACGTTGGCACTTCGAGCTAAGCTTTAACTGTTTAGTGTTTTCATCCTTTTGAAAGATTTAATATTTATATGCCATTTTTTTCATCCTTTTGAAAGCTTCAAGCTTAATCGGTCGTTTTTTAATACTTTCACATTTACACGTTTTATTTTGACATAAATGACGTTTTTTTTTTTTGAAAATTTTAAATTTCGTTTTTATGTGCGATTTAATTTGGTTTAAAGCCTTCAAAATGTAAAAAGCTGTCACTTTTATTTAAACCTGCACTTTGTTCTCAGCTTTCACAAAAAGCTTTGACATTATGTAAAGCTTTCATCTTGATTTATACCTTAAATTAAGTTTTTGTGTTATTACAAACTTTAATTCTGAAAAGCACTCACATTATTCTCAGCTTTCACAAAAAGCTTTGACATTATTTAAAGCTTTCATCTTGATGTATGCTTTAATTTAAGCTTTAATTTTGTTTTAAATTGTAACTCTTAAAGGCGTTCTCTTCCAGTTTCTCCAAAGCTTCCGCCTTCATTTAAGCTTTTACTTTATTTGATTTTTGAGCTAGAAGTATGTTCAGCATCACCATAAGTTGCTGAACTTGCTTAACATCATAAAAGATGTTAATCAATATTGGAATTCCCTTTCGGAAAGTTATCAAAAGCTCGCTTAATAAAGTTTTTAAGCGCTCACTGTATTTGTAAACGATTTATTTTGCCAGTATAACTATTTTTTTATTTAACAATTTGTGATGTATCATGCAATAAAATAATCAACGCTCATATTTGCATATATAACAGTTACAGTAGACAATATACATATGTCTACCATGTAACAGTTATAATGGGCTGACTTAAATGCTGCGTATTTCCTTTTAACAAATTTTATTTTAATACAACTTTGCTAGCTCTTACACATACAAATACGCCGAGTTTTCACATAAAATCAGGCCATTTCAATTAGTGGCAGATATATGTATACACACATTTTAAGGGCTTTTTAGATTTTTACAAAAAAAATAGTTCGGGACACAAGATAAATTATATGTAGGACTTAATTGTGTTGTTTACTACTTAGTTAGAAAATTTTCGCTTAAAATTTGACATTTACAGTTATTTTTATACACAGAATATTGTTATAATACATAATAAATCTTATAATGATAGTTAGATAGATGTACAGGTATATATATATATAGATATTCACTTAAAATTATTACATACAAACTTACATAGTAAATTGTATAAATAATTACATATAAACAAAATTAATTTCTTTCATTTAAAGTTAAAAAAAAAACACATGTGTTTACTTAACACAAATAAATTTTCGCTTATACTTTGCATTACATCACATTTGGTAAATATTGCAATGGCATTCGCCGTTTTGTGTCACTGTGGCGGAGGCAACGATTATTGATAAAGAACGAAAAATAAGGAAATACATGGAGGCAATCAAGTGTGCATTTTATATTTGTGTAGGTGTATATGTAATAGGCGAATTGATGCTGGCTTTTGGTAATTTAAATGCCGTGGTACGTGCGCAAAAAGTCAAAGTTAGGGTGATCATTAAATATGGAAATTATCTTTTTTAATATTTGCGCGATATTTAGAATTTGGCTTTTGTTGAACACACAAAATCGCATATATGTAAACAAAATAGGGTAGTCCTAAATTGTAGAAATTTTTGTTTAAACCTGATTTCGGAAATTTCTGTATATAAATTAGGGTGCTCCTTAAATTTAGAAGAAAAAAAACATTTTACGTAAATTGCTTTGATATTTGAAATTTGAGCCTTATGTAACAGCGCTTAACTGTCACCATTCGGTGCTTTAATTAAAAAGAAATACACTTGGGTACTGTGTTTATGATTTTAGCCTAATGAATAACGAAACAAAATAGTTTTAAGGAGCTCATAGAAAATTTGAACTTTGATACCTGTTCGGTAAACCTTAATTGCCACCGATCGCGAATAAAATTTCAAAGTCATAACACCAATATATCAATAAAGGGTCTCATATTGGAGAATAATCACTAATTTGATTTTTTTTTAGTACCATCCTAATATAAATACATACATGAAAGCACTTGCATATATGGTAAATATGCATGAAAGAAAAACATTGTATCGCTCACATTTTATTTTTGTAAGTGTTTTACGATCTTTAAATCATTTGGAAATTTTCCCAAATAACTTCGGAGGCATGCAAAACGGCGAATGACCTCATACGAAATGCGTGCAGTTTCATAAAAAACGGTTATATTTTATTTTGTTCTTGTATGCTTGTTGTTGTTGTATCTGTGTACTTACATTTGTATATGTGAGCTTAAATGCTCGTGAAACCTTAGCAGCAGCAGTGGCAGCAGCAGCAACAACAATAACACTGTTAGGTACTATGTACGTTACTTATATTTAATACAACAAATACAAAGGGGAATAATTTTTATAAGTTTTTAATTTTATTATATGTTTGTGTCGTAGTATTTGTAATGTAAAACGAAAATCTATATAACAGCAGCAACAAAAACAATACAATAACAACAGCAACAATGGCTTACTATTTAAAACATACAAGCTAACATCAGCACAAATATTTTTTTTTACAATTTTTTTTTTTCGTTTTTGTTGCCAGTTTCTATACGAACCAACTCTTCCATATAAAAAATCTTACGCATTTTTGAAATTTGAAGAAAAGTGCGTAAAAAGCGCGAAGAAGTTTAGTTACGTGAGAAGCTTAAAGCTATTTTAGTTTAGTTGAAATTTGAAATATTTACTCCACCTACTTGTATGCCTATACTTTATACAGAGCATTTCCAAAGACAATAAAGCTTTGAAAAACTAGGAGCTTTCATATTTAAACGAAGCTTTCACACAATGATCTAAATTTTTGTCAAATATTGCGCAAAAATCATTCGAAGCATTTACACTAGCTCACAAAAAATTCAAAGCGCTTTTAGCAGCTTTCACTAGTACTTCAGCTGCGCTGCAGGTAATGGAAACTTTTAATTTTTCTGCACAAATTCACAATTATAGCAGAAGTTTCCATAATTATAAGCTCTCATCGTTTCTTGAAAGTGTAGCGAACGACAAATCTGTAAAACACGCAATTCTGAAGCTTACACTTTTGCTGACACATCTCAAAGCGCTTTTTGAACTTTTGCCTGCACTAGAGTGCCAGAGTAGAGTGGTTTGCAAATTTTCTATGAATTTAAGTAATGAGCAAATGTTTTGTTATCGCCACACCTACATATCAAGACTCTAAGTCTTCACGCTTCCAAGCTTTTTGTGTGAGTTTTCATAGTTTCTATCCACTTCCGCGCCACAATTAATATTTCAACCTCTGCGCATATTCTTTAGCGCTGCCTACTTCCCATATCCGTATTTAACACCTCTTCTCCGCGCGCTCTCGTAAAATTTATCTACTACAAGTTTAATTGTAATTAACTATTAAAAAATTTTCTATTTTTTCACGTTCATTGCATTGGTCTCTATTTCACTAAGCGTTAAGTTAATTATTTCTTTGTTATTGTTGTTGTTTTTCTAGCGGTTTGTGTATGTAATTTGTACGGGTGCTCTTGGGAAAAACTAACCCCGCCCCATTTAATGTCAGCTCGGCCCGTGTTCACACGACTCCAAATTTTGAAAGCTTTTAAAGCTCCGAGGCATTTAAAAATTTGACTGAGCCCAATTTCCCTTTTCGCCAATTTCCTTACACAATTTCCCTTTTTTCGTACGTACATGCGAGACATTCGGGTGGACATTGCTGTGGGAGGCAACAAACTGGGATAATTATGTACTAACTTTGGTTTTCATTTGGCTTTCAGGAAAGGCGGACCACAAGCGGAAGAGCAGCGGTTGCTCTTCGGTCGTGTCGCGATTGAGACGCCAATTGGCGGGCAACCACCAGTAGGCCGACTGTTCTATGGGTTCGTGCTCTTCCGGCACAATTACGAAGTCATCTGTTGTTTTTGTTATTGTAGCTGCTGTATCTTCCAATGTGTTTGTTGTTGTTGCTGCTGTTGCTGCCGCTACGCTATTATCACTAAAGTGATCGATTCGTATAATTTTGCTATTTCGACGGCTGGGCGTATCGAAATCGCTTTTGCTGTTATTAATTATATTGTTGTTATTGTTGTTTTTCTCCATACTGCTGCTTTTTACACTTAAACTATTTTTACTTTTACTACTACTACTACTGATACTGCTACTATTACTACTAATACTACCGATTGGTGTGCTCTCTGCGACCTCTGTTGTTGTGGTTGTTGTTGTCGTTGCCGGTGCATCTGCTTCTGCATCGACGGCGCTGCCACCAAAACCAAAGATGGGCATAATCCGCGACCACAGCGTTGTGGCGGCCATAAATTCAGTGTCTGTCGCCGTAGCCTCGGTGTCAAAGTCGGGTTTGGCGCTCGTGTGAATCTCAACTTCGACGCGCTTCTTGCTTGATATTTCGCTAAGTTGCGCGTTATCTGCTGTAGAAGACTCGGCGCGTTGATTTGCACTTTCCATTTTAGTCAACGAGAGTGATTGCGTGGTTGCTGTTGTTGTTGCAATGATTGCGCTACCACTGTCCGCAGGCAACGAAGACTTGTTCAATGTAGACGTATCAGGCACTTGTGTAGCAGTTTCTGTTGTTGTTGTAGTCGCGCTGTCAACGTCTTGTCGCACCTCAACCGCTTCCGCACCGCTCGCGCTCGCTTGCTGATCACTCTCTGCCGCGCTTGCAGACTGCTGCACCTCCGAATCGGGCGCGTTTGCGGTTGCCAGCATTGAAATGGTTGTACTTTGTATTGTTGCTGCAGTTGTTGTTGCTGCTGCAGTTTCTGTTGTCTTTGTAGCTACCATTTTTGTCGCGGTCGCCTGTCGATTGCCCTTCACCAATTCATTAATCATTCGCAATTCTTGCGCGATATTTACATCACGCGTCACTGACGCGGCCTCCGCAGACTCAGAGCGCGCCGGTGCATTTTTATACTTATTGCTGTCATTATCGGTGTCGCTGTTGCTGCTGGCCGCGACAACATTCACTAAATCGCTGTCGGTGTCGCTGCCACTACTCGGCACATCACTCATGATCGCACTGCCGGCGCTGACACGGGTCGTCGCCTCTTCACCCGAAAGCATCTCCACAGTCTGCGGTACGACGGTGGTGACAAGAACTGGGACTTGTTCATACGCAGCGCTGCCTCGCACAGGTATCTGGATGGGAGTGATGGCTGCGGTGGCGACGGTGGGTGTGTTGCGAAACCGGTATGTGCTTAGCGTGCTGGCTGAGGCAGCTTGCGGTGTAGTTGTAGCGGATGACACTGTGGCAGCACTGGGTAACGGTTGTGTTGTCGTATCTGCTGTGTCTGCGCTCTCTTCGGCCGCATTTTGTACTGTTGTTGTTGTTTCGCTTGTTTCGTAGATTATTGTCGCAGTTTGCGTTGTTGTGTGGACTACGCCCGTCACCAGCGTGGTAGACGGCACATCTTCAACAGCTTTTGATTTTTCAAGCTCAATTTGTTGTTGCTGCGAAATCGCCTGCAAAAGCGAGAGGTTACTCTCCGCTGCCAAAGCGTCAGCATCTTGCGCCTCTATCACAGTAGTTTCGTCGATTTGAAAGTTTGTAGTGCCCTCCGGCTCGGTTGTGGTTATGAAACTAGTTTCCTGCGCGTCGGTATTGTTTGCGACAGTTGACGCCTTATGCGGCGTCACGCTGCGTGGGTGTTCATCTTTGGCGCGCATTGACGACGTTTTTGGTGCATGACCGGCATCATGTGTATTTGGAGTAGTTGCTATTGTTGTTGATGTTGTGGTAATATAAGGCGCAACACTGCTCAAGGGCAAGAGCGCATCGGCGCGTAAAAATTGTGCTATGCTGTGTTCTTGTTGTTGCGCCGCTGCCACCAAATCGCCAGCATCCGCGTCTTCGCCGCCTGCGCGTTCATCTTTGGCTGGCTGCGCAATTACCGTTGTAACCAGGTGTACACTGCTGTCATCCTTGAACAGTGATATGCGCTGCGGTTCAAGGTCGCCAGCATAACCACTAAACGTTTTCACGGTAGTGCCTGCGCCCCCGGCTGGCAATATAATCGCATCGATATCGCCGTCTGCGAATGCCGGCACATTGCTGCCGTCCGCAGACAAATCAGCCAGCACTTGGCTGCCATTTACTGCGCGAGTATTGTGGTCTGTGATGTTAGCATTACTTCCCGCCACCGCTGTCGTTGTTGCATTGCTTTCGTTCTGCGAAGCTACAACATTGCGCTGAAAAAATCCTTGCACCGCATCTAAAAACTGTGTTGAATTGAAAAATGTTGCGCCAGCATCATTGTCATTGTCGGCCACACCAACGCGCTCACCTTCCGAACCATTCGCGGCCAACAATTCAGTCAATGGCCGCGCGCTACCACTGCCCTCCATCGCGCCACTGCTCATATCCGCTTCATAATCGTTGGTTGGAAATTTTTGCTCAAACAGATTGAATTTCAATGGCTCATCACGCGCCGGCGGTTGCTGTGTATTGCTCGCGCCCACCACAAGGCCACCGTTGAAGGGCTGCGGCGCTTCGTACATCATCACCGGTTCGCCTTCACCCAAACCCAAATCGTACTCCTCGTCACCGTAATCGATTTCGTATGCATTGTCAGCGCCTGTTGCGCCCCCAACACTGCCGCCAAACAAGCCCAATACCTGCTGTGTCAGCAAGTCACTCTGATTGATGTTCACGGTTGGTATGCAACGTGACTGGAAGAGTTGATGGCCGGGCGGACAGTCGCGAAACGGCAGCGAAAATATCGATTTCGGTGTTACTTTTCGCGATTTCTCCAACTGCTTCTGTTCGGGTGGCAACATGAGCCACGCCTGCCAGGCAAGATTTTCAGCAGTGCCCTCGATGGGCTTCGAGGTAATCGGCAACGCCTCGACGGCGCCCGCCCACCGCTGCGTCGTCGAGCGCAACGGTTGCAAGGGCGGTGGCAAGGCGCAGACCAGCACCAACACCTGCAAAGCGGCCATACTACAACGGCGCAATGTTGTTGCAGCGCGCCTTGTCCTCGTCGTCGTAGCATCCATCGTGTGTGCTGTCATGTGTTTTTGCAGCTGACCAGCTATTGTTGTTGTTATTGTGGTCGTTGAATTTACTGTTTTCGTGTGATGTTGCATTGCTCTTGACTTAGATCCGTTACATATAGGTGTTCTTGTTATTACTCTAGTTGCTGCTGCTTGTATTCTGGTAATCATGGCATGTGTTCGATATGTGCGGTGTCGCTATAACTGTACGCCGTTGTTGTTGCAGCTCATTTAAATATTTCATATATAGCGGCAGCGTCGCTCAACTCGTTGTAACGTTGTTGTTGCTGGCTTATATTTTGTTGTTGTTGTTAATTAAGTTGTTTTTTGAAAGTCGCTTGATCTGCAATTGTAAGAGACAAAATTGGTAGCAGTTAGTATTGAATTATTTATAGCAGTTATTTGCTTTATTGCAATTTAATTTACTTTGGTGGCTTAAAGGTGGAGCTTGCATTCTTGTATACTCGTGGCTTATTTGGTATTAGCAGCTATATGATTTTATTATAGACGCTAACTAGTTGAACTAAATTATATAAATGAATGAATATTGCTCGCGTTAATGAAGACAAAAAAATACCCTTCTAATTGAGCTAGTTGATTCTGTGGTTTCGGTGTATGTGTGTTGGTGCACTTATTCTATAAATGTCAACATTTTTGTCATATTTATTAAATAAAAATAGTTACATACATATATATTTAAAAATCAAAAAAACTGAAAGATCTATTTAAATTTTGTTGAAAATATAATATATGGCTCGCTTAACGTTCAATTAAGCCTAAATTGCACATTTATCGAGTGAAAGCATTTTCTAATTCAAAAAAAAATCACTGCATTTACCAAATTTCACATGCCCAAAAATTATTTTCGAACACTAAATTAGAAAATTTTATCGTGTATAGGACATTATACCTAAAAAAAATATATACAATTGTATGTATATAAAAAAAATTATTATAAATTTGTTTTTATTAAATATGTAGCATTCGTATAGCTAAGCTTCAAATAGCCCTGAATTTGCCAACGAAATCTAAAATAGCTACTTAATTAAGTCAATTAACAAATAATCTACAAAAATTAACACTAATTGATTAAATTAAGCTGCTGTTTCAAGCATTTTCGCGAAGAATATCATGATGACATACATCTTTTCAAATCCTCGTTGAAATTTGCGACATTTTCGGAATTTTTATTATTTTTTAAACTAATCAATATCCGAAATGGCACTCATCGATTTAATGCCTTTATTGATTACTACTAACTTACTTATCTGATCATAAAAAACATTATAATGAATTGCTGTAAAAAGTATTATTTTTGCAGAAATATATTCATCAATGCCTAAACAGATAATAGTCAGTGATTTCAACCTCAACTCAACGAATGTCGGTTCTGAGAGAATATATTTGATATTATATATATATATTTTGATACATTTTATAGAATGTGAATAATATTAGTCAAATTATCATTGTTGACCTCTAATGATATCAAAAATTATAATAAAAAAGCACAGAGTCGAGATCATTCGTTCAGTGAAAAAGTGTTAAATTAATACTGAGACTGTTCTAGCCTTCGTAGGTTCCTCGATATTTCAGTAAACTCTTTTGAAACGCTGGTAGCTCTCGCACGAAAACATATTGCTAATTGGGCTCTTAAGCTTAGAGTTATTAATAGTATTATACCCCAGTATCTTAAGTATATACTATTACAATCACACAGCGATTATCGTTTCTAATAAGCTGAAAAAAGCTGTATGTTTGCTTTATATTTGGTCTAAGTCAACTCAAAGCAGCTGTTATACTTTTCTTCGTCTCTATACAAGGTTTATTTTTCTTAGTTTTTATTGTTTCAGTATTCTGACAGATACAAAAGAAATAGGAAACACAGCTGCTGCAAAAACAATGAAAAAGTTAACAAGAAACGGTAAATTTTCATCAACAACGTCAACAGTTGTCAGCCAGCGACTTGAAATGCTTTTCGAACCGTTCTTGAAGCACATACATATGTATATACATGTGCGTATGTAAACACTATTGAGTAAATACATACCTGTAGAAAAAAGAAAGAGCAAATGGCATATTAAATGTGTAAATATATACCTATATATGTTCTAATGGAGTTTACTGTTGTTTGAAGAAGACTCTTCAGTGGTTAAGTAACTTGGTTTTAATATGCTTTTTGATGTATATTTTTAATCTGTTTTGTATTATACTAAGCTCGAACTGCCTTTATTACTATTTCATAATATTATTTTCATATGAACTTAACGGTTAAATGAAGTAGAAGTAGGGGGTCCTATCAGCCCAAGCTCAACTAGTAAGTCGAGTATCTTAATATCCAAAAAGCAACTGGTATACCCGAACTCCTGACTTATTGCTAAAATAAAGTTGGTGTTAAGTGAGAATAAAGTCAGTGATTCATAAAAAACTTTTTACTATTGGTACAAGTCTAGTCATTTTGAACTAGTACATTTTTCGCACGGAATGTAGTAGTGTCGAACTAGTTTTTTTCAGACTATTAAGTTTTCAGTTAAGAATTTATGCTTATAAATTATTACTGAACTCTTTGTGGTGAATATATAATGAATAAATTATAAAGTAAATTACGCGAGATTAATAATATGTATTTCTGTTTATATATACATACATACATACATATGTATGCGTACAATTGTTGAAAGGTATATTTTTAGATTTTTTTATTTTCCACAATGTCAGCAACAAAAATTCAAAATTCTGAGAATGTCAAAAGCTCGTCTTTATGACCGACTAAGGCACATCAACGCTGCTGTCACCATTTTCTACGCCATGCCCTCCTCTCCTTCATTTGCTGAGAGCAGCTGCGGCTGGATTACGCAAGTCAGTTCTGCATAAATACAGTGTTGTTGAACTTGTTGATAACTTAACGGTTGCTGTTAACTTACATATATTTTTTTGCATGTGTAAATTATACAATATTCGTGCTGTCAAACAATGAAAGTGGCAAGTGTTGGGATGAGTGTGTGAAAAGACACTGTGCGATATAACATCTTGTTAGAAAAAATATTATTTTTAGAAAATCTAACAAAAAAAAATTTTAAACAAAAAAATAAATAAAATCATAATACTAATTTAAAACCAATATTTATTATTTTTTCATTCGTTTGCTTTTATCAAAACTAATGCTGGAAACAAAAAACTGCATTACAATTTAAAAAAAAATGTATATTATTTATTTCAAAGAAAACAACTATTTTTTTGAAAAATATGTACATATGTGCATGACTTGTAGGGTGGGTCGGAAATCCAAATTTTTTTTTTCGTTTCGTACTCTGAAAAATTGGTTGATAAACACCTCTAAGAACGGCTCTCCAATTATGATCTCTTAATGGTAACGGGAAGTCCGCGGAATAACGGTTTTCTATTGTTTTCTTATTACCAGATAGAAGAATTCATATCTCGCATCCAAATACTTGAAAAAATATTTCGTTACATAGATTTTGTAGGCAAATTGAATGCTCTACATATTGGTTGCTTACGGGTTTTTCGTAAACCTAACCGTTTAAATGATATTACGGGTTGAAGTTTGACTCTTCTAAGGCAAATTTGTTTTTTTCTTTTGAGTTTTATAACACAGTAAAAAAAATCTTTTCAAATTGCGAATCTCTTAGTCTTGTAGACAATTTTCTGCTCTGCAAAAATGGTTTTCATAACTTTTCAATTAAGTTGAGCGTTTACGAGATATTCATTGTTAAACATTAATGCCTATCTATAGAGCATAAAAACACAAAAAAAAGAGAAAAAGGAAACACTCTTTTTTATATAATTTATATAAAACACCAATCAAACGCCGGCACGTCACTGAAACTATTATTTATTAAATTTAAAATTTAATCTCAAAACATTGATAATTTAATTAAATTGCAAATAGTAGGCGAAATAAATCATCAAAACTAAACACACATGCATATATGTATGTGTACATGTGTATGTATGCTCACACACACATCCGACGTATGGTCTCACAAAGAGTCGCATTGGCTTTTTAATGGCTAGTGCGAAAAGGTTTAATTAAAAGTGCAGTTGCAGCTGGCGATTTGCAATGCCATTCATTTGGAATTCAATAAAAAAATCCCACACGCGCGCACACATTCATACAAAAACATGAAAACCGCTATACACCAAACCATATTTGTATACACATATATATGTATGTCTCAGTGTGTGTGCGCGCTGGGATAATCAAATGCGGAGGCGATCATTAACACCAACGTTTAAATGGAATTGCAGTCACGCGAACAATCAGCAAGTCAGTCAGTTGGTCAGCCGGTGCGAGTTGGTTAGACAGTTGGCTGTCATTTCGGGCATTTCAGCCGAGTGACAGCAAAGCAAAAATTCAGTTAGTCTGTCAGGCAGTCAGTCAATTAATCAATTAGGCGGGCAAATCACACACATGTATATATATGTACATACGTATATACTCATATAGAAATATAGAAATATATGTATAAGTGTGTTTATAAACATTTAATCATTCTTTGTCAATTTAATTGAAATGACATTAGCGTTATTAAACCACAGCTACTGCGCGCTGGTGCTGCTGCCGCTGCAATAAACACCGCAGACCAACTAAACCGCAAGAGCAATTGCGGTGAATTTACAGCGCACAAAACACAACATTCCCAGTGAAAAAGACAAAATTCGTCAAAAACTGCAATTCAAACAAACTACACACGCACACATGCGGGAATGCATAAGCATATGCATGTAGTAGTGCATGCGCGCCTATGAACTGCCAAAGCTGCTGCCGCCGCCACCGGCTGTGCACCGCAATCATCTGCTGATGACAGACACACACACACACACTCATCAATGCACCACAAACGAAAAGTTTTGCACGAAAAACCACAGTCACCAGGCCGCTGCTGCTGCGCTGCCGCCAGCGCGCCACTCTCCGCAGACAATCTACCATCCGCGCGGCTCACTTATTTGCGCATCAAATCATTGCATGCAGTCGGCTTTTCGCGTTCGCGTTTGCATTAACTTTGATGTCAGTAAGTCAGTCAGGCAGTTGGACAGTCGTTGTGGCATCGTCAACAGCAGCGACGGCTCTTGCTGCACCTGCGCGCGCGGCGTTGTGGCAAACGGTGTTGAGCGCTGAATTGCTTTTGGGACTTACATTTGTTGTTGAGATTGCTACCTAGGTTTTTGTTGTTGTGTTTTTTAGTTTTGGCTCACTTAGCCCCCTACGTTCCTCTGGCGTAATCTCCGCTTAATTTGCTTTCCCCCCGTCAATCCGGCTTTTAGCCGATTACATAATTTGCACTTAACTTTTTTGCAACTCCCTGCAAATGTTGCTTTTCGCGGATTAATTTCGCATTAACGAGCATTGCGCTTGCAGAAATCCGCTTGCTATCTTACTTTGTTTTTAATTTACCCTTCTGCAGCTTTTAGGTTTTTAGTAGAGATGCACTTGCTGCCTTTTAAATTTAAATAAAAATAAGTATTGCCAGATTATGTTTTTAGTTTGTCAACGCGATATTATTTTTAGATATTCTGGCGAATCTTCTGTCAAGAATAATACCGAAGTTATACTTTATGAACTTAAACAGGTTTACGATGACAAAGCTTTGGAGAAAATTTAAAATTTCTGCTCTCAATATTTGATTGATACCGTTAAAAAAATTCACCACATCTTAACTTAAATGCCTACCATATTTCGACCATTAAAAACTCTTGAGACAGATCTTATACATACAAAAATTCTATAGAGTACTTCGTATAAACGTTTCTTTTAAACATATTTACCAATGACAATCAATTTCTATTAGAATTCTTGATCTAAAGTTAGCAAGATATTTTTGTAAAATTTATTTCAATAGCACGATATAAGGTATACCTTTTTTTTTCTTCGTCTATGCTGACAAGCCAAATTGCTTCGTATAATCGAAATTCAATTCGAAAAATGCGGCTTGATTGAACCATTTACCTTTGAAAATGCTGTTCAAGAACCTATCTCCATGAACGGTGAGCTTTGTAATATTTTGACAAACGGTTTTTTATCGCCGAAAGTTAACGAGTTGTACTTTGATTCAACTAGATAGTGCGCCTTGTAACATACAACTGTTTCTGACGAGCTGTCACTTCACATCCGTTAGACTTTGTTGTAAGCTACAACGTGCTGATGCCCTAGAGTCTTAAAGCGAATTTCAAACTTTAAACAAACTAATGTCAGAAACCAAGGTCAAGCCCTTGAACGACGGGCACAACAGCGAGCCCAGCGAATGCATAAACTTGTATAATATTCTCTATAAAAATTATTTTTAAAATCTACTCTTCTTAGGGAACCAATAAGTAGTAGAGTGGAGCGAAAAAAAAGCCTAAGGGTATAATTTTTATGTTATAAAAAAAGAAAATGTTTGGAAAAAAAATGTTTTTTTTAAACATCTAAACTAATGTTTCAACAATTTGTGAAATATATAATTTATGGTCAAACGTATATGGTATATTATTCACTTGAAAAAAGTTTTGAAACTGAAATATTAAGGCGTGTATGGCATATTTCTGCACTTCTGTCCAGTTACGTTAAATTTTGTCTCTGAGTTTCGAAAATTTTATTAAAAAAAAAACAGAAAAGAAAATTAGAAACAAAATTAGTTTTGAGACAGTTTTTCAAACAAAATTAAAAATTTTATTTAAATATTTTTTAAAGAAACAATTTAGTTTTAATACTTTTATGATTTTTAATATATATATTTGACTTTATTTTAGGTTTTCACTGTTATGGAAGCAATCTTGAAGCACTTTATTTATTTATTTTTTGCGTAAAATGCAACACTGTGCATATGCTGCAGCTATTATAAATGCATTAGGTAGTTGCCCAAAATACCAAAGGAAATGAAAGAATCGTTCAAGCTTATAAAATTGCTTATTGGAGCCCTGCTGGCGCCAAACCACCACCCTTTTATTTATATCCAAAAAAAAAATAAAGGTGCGGATCGAATTTCTCGCTGTGTAAATCAAAACTACACAAGACCCTGAAATCGGAGAAAATTAATCGCCTTAGGTACTAGAACCATGTAAAACCAGTGGCAGCAATAATAATGGTGTTGCGCATGCTCGAAAGGAATATGCGGTTTTCTACACACAAACATATACACTAACTTATTAGACTTTATAAAGCGTGCAGTGACCGATAAAGAACCGAAAAAATTTTCTAATTTGTTGTTGGTAAGTGGCTGGAGTGCGTAGCGCTGTAGTGAGGTAGTTGGTTTTGTGGGTAGTCATAGAGACATTATACATATACATATGTATGTATATGTTTGTAATACATATGTGAGTATGTATATAACTATGTGCTGCACTTAGTTCTAATACATTTATTAATTTTGTTTTTGTACTTTCCGTATAATTTTCCTCGGCTGATAAGCGACATGCGTAGCGTAAGCAATAATTTCAGTGATTATTATTATTATCAACGCCGAAAGCTATGCATGTGCGTATGCATGTATAGTTATTTATGTTAATCAGATTACACTGTGACTGCATGCTCGGTCAAGCAGTCTCTGTTGATATATGGTATTCCCTGTGTGGTCATTGATATTGCACTTTATGCCACACAAGCGATTATGTGATAGCAACGAAATCGTGCGTTGACCTGATATATTACAAAAAAATAATAACAACAAAAACTTGTATTTATTAAAAAATATAAATTTAAAAAACTCTAAAAAATATAAATTAGAAAAAAAAGACAATAATAAAATTGAAAAAAATGTTTCCAAAGTCTAAAAATAGTAAAATTATGAAATGTTTTATCATGGAAGACGGAAAATATATTTGTTAAAAAAGGAATGAATTAAAAAAAAATTAAAAACTAAAAAAAAAATTTTGCAGCTCTAATTATGAATATATAAATTTAGAAATATAGTATTTAAAAAAAAATTATATACTCAAATACATATATATGTATGTTTGCTGATTCTCGGTCAAATTCTCAATTATTAATTAAATCATTTATTCGCGAGGCTATTTGAAATGCATTTTATCACGCCATTTTCACTTAATTATAAGCAAAAGTGACTGAGACATTGCCTTTGTACCTCGTTTCTATAAGAAAAGCTAATATTTATAACACAAAATAATTTACTTACTTACTCATATTTATATTTTCCTAACTACAAATGATTTACTTACATTTCTATAAGTATACATATACATATATACAAATAAGTACAATACACACAATAATTACTTATAATAATCACTTTGAAAAATCTCAACCTTGTACACTAATTGCCGTATTTCGAACGCTTTGAAGTGAGATTGAAGCGCTTAAGTCTTCGCGCGCTACATTTATCATTCTAATTTATTCATAATGTACCCACATATGAGTATGTGTCTGAAAATGCCTGGGTGTTCTTCGTGTATCAGTCAAAATAATTTAAAATGAAATCATAAACATTCACGCGGCCACCAATCGATTAGCTGGGATATCTGCGAAAACACTTGAGGCGAGTGAAAATGAAAGATTTCAATTAAAATTGACGACGAGAGATAATTAAGTGTGTGTGGTGTATCTAGCTGGTTGAGCCTAAATTCGACAAGTAATCGACAAAAAAGTAATGATTTCACTAATTATATATAGTTAAGTGTTTGGACATATAAAAGATATTTTTGTAAGGAACTTCTCCTAAATTATAACAGTTAAGACAAGTAGCAGTGAAAAATGTTGATAAAATATATTTTCCCGCTTTGTAGTTAATTTGTATTAACTATTCTTGATTGTTCAAAACTACCAAAAAAACACTAGAATTACACATCACAGTTTTCGAACATAATTCTCTCCTAACTACGAATCAAAAGGAAAAGTTAAATTGTAAGCACATTTGTTAAAATTTGTAGTTTTGCTATGAAAATCGAAAAAAAACTAGAAAAAAATTAAGAGTTTTTATTTTGGCACTCCTTTTTTGCTTAACTAAGTATATTGGAATGAATATGCCTATGTTCAAATATAAACAGCTGATTTCGAATCAAATCTGTATTGCTATAATTTTTATACTCTCGCAACCTGTTGCTACAGAGTATAATAGTTTTGTTCACCTAACGGTTGTTTGTATCACCTAAAACTAATCGAGTTAGATATAGGGTTATATATATATAAATGATCAGGATGAAGAGACGAGTTGAAATCCGGGTGACTGTCTGTCCGTCCGTCCGTCCGTCCGTCCGTCCGTCCGTGCAAGCTCTAACTTGAGTAAAAATTGAGATATCTTTATGAAACTTGGTAGACATGTTTCATGGTACCGTGAGACGGTTGGTATTGCAGATGGGCGTAATCGGACCACTGCCACGCCCACAAAACGCCATTAATCAAAAACAAATAACTTGCCATAACTAAGCTCCGCAATAAGATACAAGACTGTTATTTGGTACACAGGATCACATTAGGGAGGGGCATCTGCAGTTAAAATTTTTTTTTTAAAAGTGGGCGTGGTCCCGCCTCTAATAGGTTTAATGTGCATATCTCCTAAACTGCTAATGCTATAATAACAAAATTCACTAGGAGCAAATGTTTTTAGCACTTCTATTGACGGTGTGAAAATAGTTGAAATCGGGTGGCAACTCCGCCCACTCCCCATATAACGGTACTGTTAAAAACTACTAAAAGCGCGATAAATCAAGCACTAAACACGCCAGAGACATTAAATCTTATCTCTGAGATGGTATAAATTGGCTTTATAGAAACCGCGTTCAAAATTAGTCAGTGGGCGTGGCACAGCCCACTTTTAGGTGAAAACCCATATCTTGAGATCTGCTCAACCGATTTCAACCAATTTCGGTCCATAACGTTCCTTTCATATTTCTATGTCATAGTGCGAAAATGGGCGAAATCGGACTACAACCACGCTTACTTCCCATGTAACACCATTTTCAATTCCATCTGATTCTTTCCACTATGCAAATCAGGTAACAATGATTATATCGGGGTAAAACTTTGCGTGAATAATGCAATTAAAGTATGCCACCTTGCGGCCAAAAATTGTCTAAATCGAACCAAAACTGTTCAAACCCCTAAGTACTAAATATGTGGACCCCAGTGCCTAGAGTTGACCTTCTACCGAAAATATCAGTCAATCCACAAAGAAATCTCAAACGAGTATACCATTTGACTTTGCGAGAGTATAAAATGTTCGGTTACATCCGAACTTAGCCCTTCCTTACTTGTTTATTTTTAATAATGGGTTAATGAAAAGAATAACGAAACAGATTTCGGTTACAACCGATTTTGTAACTCAAGATAAGGCTGAGTTTATATATGCATGGACCATAAGATATATTTATAACATAAATACTTATATGCAGTTGATTAGGAATATGAGCTAAGAGATTATTTGTGTCAAGTTGCATACCAGCTCATAGCATTGTCGAGTTGAGTTTAAGCTAGTGTGAATAAGGTTCTACCAGAAAATGTTTGAAACTTTGAAGGAAATATATCGCCCGACAATTTAAAGGAAATATTATGACAATACTCGAAGTAATAGATATGTCATACATTACTGCTATTTTTTGCTATTCTTCGTACAATCCTTAGAAAACTTTCAAAATTCTTTATAATTTTCTTTCTTATAAATTTGTGAGCTATGTTTTTGCTAAATATTTGTGTTTAAATGCAATGAAAATATGTTAAATGCCATTTAAGTTCAATATTAATTTAATGAAACTCAATAAAATATTTGAACGATTTCACTAAGATCATATAAATACTCCAGAAGGCATGCAATTCAAATAATTATACTTCTATTCAGCAATTTTCAAAATTTTTACAATTAAAAGCATCAAATATTATATACATATTAGGGTAGTACTTAAAGAAGCAAACAAAGAATTGCTTAAAATTGTTTGTCACCAAAAGTGTAAAAATAGGTCATAAACAACATAATAATTATGTATACTTATGTATATACAATTTATGTATGTCTATCAAACACCTTCATATACAGAATATTAGAAATTCCGTTGCCGTTACCTTTGAGATCCACCCTTATGTATATATGTATATAATACTGTACAATTGATATACTACAATAATTCACTATTTCTATCTCCGACAACATAAACTACATTGTGCAAGTCACATAGATCCATCATAACCATACTTACATACATATATATATGTATATACTCGTACATACATAGGTAATACATATAAACCGCCGCACAAATAATGCCGCTGCACATTCACCTCAATGCAATTGAATGCATTTTTATTGTATTGAAACATAGAAAGAAACACAACAACAACAACACGCACGCAAATCGTTTGTTAAACCGCCTCCAACTGTGCAACATAACACAAATTCTCTTAGCCGAGCGTCAAATCAAATAAACAAAATCAGGCATTTACATGAAAATAGAAATTGAATTAAACGTAGACTGCAATAAAACTCAAATCAGAGCCAAGAGTTGTATGATCTACTTACAAGCATAACTGCAAATGCATACACACATATACATATAAACAAACATACACTCACACATGCAAATATATGCAGAAGAGTGGGAGGAAAGTCCAATTGGCATAAAAAATGTAATTTGTTGCTTTTATTGTATTTTGATTGAAAACAACAAGAAAACAAATTTATTTGTAAGCAAGTATGTGTGAAATGTGGCAAGTACAGCGAAAGCAATAATACAAAGTAGCGGCGACAAGCAGATTGCATAAACCAATTTTGTATATACATATATATATAAATATATATTGCTTATATATATATATATGAATGTGTTTTACATATGTATACATGTATTTCTGCATGTGTATGTATGGGTTTGCTTGTTTGTGTATCGCCGCCAAAATGCTGCGCACAGTTTGTGGAACAACACGCCTATGTTTATGCATTCGGCACGCGTACGCCACCGAAAAATTTATAAACAAAATATCGAATTTACGAATTTACTTGGTAGCCTGTATGTTTTTTGGCTCAAACAGACAACTGCTTGCACTTTTGCTGTTATTATTTGTTTATATTTGCTTTTTCTGTGCATTGTTCCGTTCTTATTTGGCTTACTCTTGATGGGTAGCAGGCAATAAGAATTTGAAAAAAGTTGCCATTCGATTGGAATTTGTTCTTTGCACTTGGAGCGCTGCTTTCTAGCTGCGCACTTAACTAGTAACGCAGACTTTCAGACTCATATATGGTGCATACATATGTACATATATACACAACAATACCCAACAGGAAATGTACTGACATAGAAGTGGTTCATTTTCTCTAATTATGTCACTAGTTTGCGTCCAAGAGGTTTTCAAATAGAGCGAAAGGTGCATTTAAAATAATTTTCTGCGGATTATGAACTCCTCTTTATATCCTTTCCACAGGTTCCAAAAATCATCAAAATCAAGCAGTAAAAAATCCCGATTATACGAAGTGATACGTACATATTAGCTGTCTTCGATTTGACAAGCGTTGGAGAGTAGCCAATCGAACCAACTATACGAGATGATGAAACACACAGGTAGGACTTGTGGACATTCACAAATGTATTATGATTTTTCTTGATAGAGAAATTCTTTTTTCGTGTTTTAGCAACACTTAAGTTTTGTTTTTTTAGCAACTATTATAATTATTGTTTAGCCTTAAATTTTTAAAATCAAAGCACAAACGATATTTGTATTTTCTTTCGTAATTCGAGCTATTCACAATAAAAAACTGACTCTAAAATATACAAAACAAAGCTTGGTAGCATTGAAGATAGTAGACTTTTATGGGGTATCCGCATACTACGCTGTACGAAGTCAACTCGATACCATTGTTGTTGCTTTTACATGAAATTTCATTGGCAAGAAAGCAAGGCGCAAAGATAGCGAGCAGATAAATGGCGAATCGAAGACAGCTATTATGGTTAAACTACCATCTGCTAATATTTAGGGTGAGGCGAAGCGAACAACAACCGACTTAAGGGAATTAGCGATAGAACAGAAAGAAGTTACCCCACTTACCATAGATCAGATATGTACATATTACATAGTAGAAATATGAAGATTATACGAAGAGAACGATTATATGTAAGAACTATGTACAAGTCTCCAAAACTTGAAATGTGGCGAATAGCCCTTGTGTAGCTTGTGAGTAATTACTTTCTATTAAGCTGAAAATGATAACAAAACTATTTTCAATCATTCTCTAAATGGAATTAGAACATTTCCAGGACTTTTATTAATTCCTTCTTTCAACTTTCATAATTAAAAACAGATGGAATAGAGATCGGTTACACAACCTTAATATAAAAGATAAGCCATCTTCGATTCGCCAAGGTTTGAAAAGTGATGAATCGAACCAAAACCGGGCATAAACGTAATAGACTGGTTTAGTCAAATAGAGATAGAACAAAAGGAGATTACAACATGTGATTTCTTTATTGAGTGCTATTTTTTGTAATAATTTCAACAGACTAACTAACTAATCAAAGTAAGCAGAATAATAGTGAAACGAAAAGAACTATAGAAGCTCAGCTCATAAAGTTGAAGCTATGGAAAATTGTCTTATTTTTAGTTATTAATAAAACAAGCTCATATCGGAATTGTAAAAATGATTCTTTAATATTAAAGAGCTATTTTTTTTACTGAAATAAGTACCCTCGCTTAGATCATGCAATGTACAACAACACAAACTCAGCTATTTCTTCGTTAACGCGGGCTGTTTAAACCACAAGCAACTTCGAATTTTGTACCAAAACATACAAATTATTTACGGTAGAATATTTAAAGAGATGCAGAAGCTCTGTTTTCATACAATATATCAAAATGAATGGTTTGTTTGATCCTTTACAAATACTCGTACAAAAGATCCCATTCAAGAACTTTTGATTGACCTGCTTGTATGGCAGCTATATCCCATAGTGGTCCGATTTGAACAATTCCTTTGGAAATTGTAACGTTTTCCTGGATTGTTGTCTTGGGTTATTTACCCATGCTAAATTTCGTGATGATATCTTGTCAAAAATTTTCCCTACAAGGACATGATTTTGATAAATCAGTTTGTATGACACCTGTATGCTGTAGTGATCCGAAATTGAAGTTTCCAACAAATGAGCATCTTCTTGGTGAGAAAAAGACGAGTGAAAATTTTTAGATCGATATCTCAAAAGCTGAAAGAATAGTTTACGCATATACAGAGAGACGGACGTATATGACTAAATCGACTCATGTATAGATATTTACCTATATATATATATATATATTTATTTACCTATATATATGTATATACATATATGTATATGGTCATTTAATTCTGGGTGTTACAAATTTCGTAGCAAATTCTCTTGTGACTAGCCTACAAAGAAACGAAAATGTTATTTTTTTCGTTTTGGTGCATTTCTAAACTTTCTGCCATACTCTCGCCTCGGTCAACATTTGAAGCATACTCTTAACTACCGTGACCTACAATAGTATACATTTGCCACGAGTACAAATGAGCTTTCCTACAGGGAGTTTTCATTTTATTTTATTTTTTTACACTTTTCTTGAATTTTCTGAGCGCGTAAAATACTCACTTGCACGCGCTTAGGTTGAATTTTATGTTCCTCACGCATACCACCTGTTTCACACCGCAACCACCACCCACTCGAGCACGCCTATTTTTTCGGCAATTTATTTCTTTCTTTTGATTGCAATTTTAATTACCGTTTTGTTTCTTTATTTGCTGGTGGTTTTCTTTTCACTTTACGTCTGCCCTCATGTCTGAGTGCGAACCACCGCCATCTATTGTATGTTACAAGTGTGTGTGTGGCTCTATATTATCACACTCAACCCATTCGGTTTAAACTATTGTTGTTATTCTTTTTTATTTGTTTTTGCTTTGGCAGCATAAACTAATTTTTATTGCGCCTGTTAGCGTTGATTTGTGTGGGTTGCCGACAGCGCTGAAATATTGCGTACGCCCAGCATCAACCACTCCATGCCTCTTGCATGCGAAACCATTCCGCGGCATCTGTATCAAACAATTGCAACATATTTGTAGCTACCAATATAAATTTGTATTTAATTGCCTAGTCTCTAGCATATGGTCCAGCGGTCACTTTCGTATACAATAAACACGGCATTTATTATAAATTTCTAACAAGAAGAGCCGTTGGGTGGCATGCGGAAATTTTCGATTTTCTTCCCACTTACCCGGCTTCGACATGTTTATTTTAGCACTTAATGGCAATTTCACCATTTCTACGGCTCCTCTAACCTTTGCAACTGTTCTAGCAAACTTTAAATAGATTTTAATTTTTCGTTATATTATTATTTTTTGTATAAATTATTGTTTGTTTGCATTTACTTGACTCTGATCCGTATTCATTTCTGTGGTCACGTAGCGCTTGTATAATGTGTAAATCGCACGTTTCTCGCACAAAATTAAATCGTATGCAAATTTTTCTTAAACTCTGGCGTCTCTCAAGCGGACTGGGTTTCAACGTAATCTAAGACAATTATATTTCAATTTTTTAACCTCACGATCTGGTTAATTATAGTAGCGAATGGTGCTCGCTAACATCGATTTAATAATGAATGAATGTTTGCATATTACACATTTCAATGGGTCTTTTAAATTTTTATCGGCGTATATTGTACGTTTCATCAGATGAATCTCTCACTAAAATTCTGCGACAAATTGTCTCCAGAGTATATTAAACCTTGAAAGCTGTCATGCTGCCAAATCAATCAATCTACATATAATATTCACAAATTATTCTTAGCAAGATTTATTTAGACAAACAACATTTTCTTGGTATTTTTTAATCCTTTCCTGTCTTATTTTATTTCCCATTATATGATATTTTTATACCCGGCAAAAAGAAACTTCGAAGGCCCTATAAAGTATACATATATAGTGCAAATGATGACCGTGACGAGTTGAATTGATTTATCCATGTCCGTCTGTTAATACATACACGAACTAGTCTCTTAGTTTTTATTTAATGTTTTATTATATTTTCCTAGAAAACCTCTAATAAAAGCTTGTGACAAAATCTAAAATCTGGTTTAAAAAAAGCAATTCATTGTAACAGTTAATGGATTGAATATGCGTAAAATGATTGCTGTAAACATTTTATTATATAGCCTACAACTAAATAATTCAGTTAGGTATCATTTTTTAATCCTTTCCATTTTCTGGTTTCATGTTTTCGGTGGATTTTTGGTTTTTTACATAATTAAGACGAGTAAGTGTTCAAAACATACCCGATCAAACACTACGTTTTAACTCTCACTAACATCCTTTCAAATTCATATATTTCTTGTTCTAAAACAAAGAGGTTCAAAAGACCCTTCTTTACGGGGTAAACCGTTGAAATCTTTATCCCAGTAGAAGTTTTCAATGAAAACTGTATCAGTTTACGATACTCACACTCAAATTGGATATTTCAGCCAAGCATAAATTTCAGGCCTCTCTCTTTCAAGAAATAAACTCTCTCGGAATAAACAGTTCTTAACTTAACCCTTCTTTAACTTATCAATACCTTTTAGATTTAACAAATTTGTAGAAATATTACATTCCGACTTTGTTCTTTCGATATATATACATACATACATACATGCTATAATATAAACATTTTTTGAAAGTCCAACCAAACAAAAATTAGGAATAGCTATCAAACTCAATTACCATTTACACTTGAGTCAAATGGGATCTTAAACCGAGATCTAGTAGTACACCGTAGAGAGTGATAGGACAATAGTAGAGTAGTTTTCTAATATCTGTATCTCAACAGTTTGTCAACAGGAAAATCACAGCATTCTCATTAAAAAAAGGAATGTCGCTCAACTTGCCAAAATTATTTTTCTGATATGTGTTTCTCCAAAGAGACAACATATTGGAGAGCGAAATTGTGTCTCAATTTGAGAATGATAAATTTCGGACAGATAGCAGAACTACTTCTTCTAAACATATTTGTTGAGGAGTTGCTTTATGGAACATTTAGACGATCTTAATTTGGTGAGTTTATGGTTCTGTGATTCCAAGATTGATGCACTGTGGCGGGGAAAGCAAAAGCATCCTTGAAAAAATTTTACTTTGGAATTTAAAATTCACGCAGAAACAAAAAAATATTTAGGAGATTCTCTACTTTTTCAACAAAATTGCGAAAATATTTGCAAAACAAAAAAACCATATGTTCTATATTTTGCGATCAGTTCCAACATATTTTGCCAAATACTCACAACCTTGCCATCATAGCCAACACGTCGCAGCGCTGCGAATTTCGGCATGCCACGCGTGTTTCGCAAATTTGCCGAACAAAGGACGTCTGACTGACTGGCTAACGCACCAGCTTGCTACAGACTACCTTATCTAATTTTTAGGTACTTGCCAATACACACACATATCTTCTTTTGAGGATGGCACGCATGCACGTTGTTGTTGTACCCTAGCGCACGTTGTGGCGCCCAAATATTCGTGTTGTTTATACTTTGGTTCGCTTTGTTTCGGCGAACACTCACCAAAATCACTAACTCAACAGAAAAATGCTTGTGCAAGTTTGTATGTAAGTGCGGTCGCCACAGCTGCAACGCATGTACGGTACTTATGTGTGTTGCAAGTAACAACAGATGCACAACTGAGGCAGGTCGGCGCATAGACTTAGCGACTCTTCACTATAATTGTGGAACTAGCGCATGCTGAGACGCGCACCGCAGGTACTTTTAGTTAGGAATGTAGGCAGGCAGTCTGACTAAATGCCTTCATACGTACATACATATGCTGACGCGTGTTACTTATCTGCTGAGTAAGGCTGGAGACATAGTGAAGTGGCGAGGCAAGCGATGGTCAGAGGGAAGCTTTGAGAGTTCAAATAAATTTTATTTACATTTTGGACTTTATTGGATGATGAAAACTGTTTCAATGATGTTTGGTATAATTTTTTATTTCTTTTAGGTTTCTTCATCAAAATATTTTTTTCAATCAAGTAAATATAAACAAAAATCTTAAGGTTATACAAGATATGGTATATTCAGAAATATACAACGAAAATCAATTACAAACTCATACAAGTAAATTCAATATTAGCTCGTATGTTGATACCTGACTAAAGTGGTATAACTGCTTGTTATTATCTCTGAACTTTGTATACCAGTTTATGTGTTTTATACCAGTTGTTTTACCGATTTACCATTTCACCAAAGCTTTGGCAAGGAAAACGGTTAATGGTTTTCGAAAAGTAAGGATTAAGAAGGGAGTATTTTCTCTATGCTCTTTTTAGTGATCCGAATTCAAACTGAGCAACTAATTCACTACATATAAACAGACAGGCGGACATAAATTCAAAAAATAAAATTACCTATTTTTGTAAAATTCTAAATGGTTAAAAAAACAATGTTATTTTTCTTTCAAAAACGAGTCTTTATGCATTTGCTAAGTAAACATATCTCTAAATTTAAATGTTCCGGTTATGGAATTCTGATACAGGGTTTCTCAGAATATAGCTGGTTTCAAAACAATTTTGGACCGTACAAATATTTGTGTAAGTATGTGTACAAGATGAATTTACAGAAAAATACTTCCAAAAGTCAAAAACTATTAAGTACTATAATGCATGGTTATGCTTTTAAAGCATCCATTCCAAATGACAAAGAGAATACGCAGAAAAATCGAAAAACATACAATGCCAAAAATCAATAGATTTGCTCACAAAAAAATCTCAAAATCACTCAAAGGATAAACAAATAAGTGAAAACCCAGTTCTTCTTCTTTTGAAGTGTTCATTGTGTGGCACAACTCTCTTAGTATCAGTCAAATTTACTTGCAGTGCCAACTTTTTAAATGCTCCGCAAGATTCTTATTGTTATTGCTTTTATCTACGTATGCGCTTACCTGACGCAGCAAATCAGAGAGATTTAAGTGTCTTCCATTTACTATATGAAACAATAAATCAACGTCGAATGCAGTTTTATGGTTTCGCAGTCAACATTTCAGGAGAGCACAAACGCAATCACACATTCGTATATATACATATATAGCTACTTAAGTGACCACAATCAACTACCCGATAACCGCTACTTAACCTTTGAATGCATTGGAAAATACCTGCGCCGAGGTGTAATGATTTCGTTCACGCTCATGAAAGGTCAGACTTATAAGCAAAGCAGAAAAAAAAAAAAACCAAAAAAAAAAACGATTTAATACGAGCATAATTAGGGCACTTCGTTGTTTTGACGCGAAATGTTATTTGTCATTTGTCAGTGAGCACTCTAATGGGCATAGCGAAGATCAGCGCGATCAGCACGGCCATTAATAGTCTCCCTCCTCTGGTGCCGCGGCCACTCATTTTCTGCTCATCATCAATCACCGCTGAGTGATTTTTGGGGATCCATTAAAATTATAAAAACAAGCGGCTTGTATTTTTACTTGGTCATTCGTGGAAGTTTTTGTGCGTGTGAAAAGAAAAACACACGCAATCTTTTATTGTTGCACTTAAGCGCACAGCGCCCGAGAACCGTTTTGCCACTTGTCACACCCGAAATGTCAAAGTGTCTGACAGTAGTAGATTCGTCATTCGTCGTTGAGTGCTCGCATCTGCGGCTGTGGTACTTTTCCTATTATTTCTTCTTTTGTTTTCTATGCGGTTTTGTTTCGGAAAATTATTGGACTTTCTTTTGTTTGATTTTAAATGAAATGTAACTAAATATATATATACCGTATATTAACTAATTTACTTATATACTCGTATGTATATAAGTTATGTACTTCAGCGAAAATTCGGTAAAAATGCATGGCATGCCTGGAATGTGTTTGAAATGCGAGATTGCCGAGAATGTCCACATTTACAAGCGTTTTCGTGTATTTTTGAATGTATTAGTAGCCGTGTGGTATTTTATAAATAACTTGCCATATTTTTGGTTCCAAACCAAATATTTTACGCCACTTACTTAGTAGTTTCTATTAATAATTGCTCTATAATCAGAAGTAATTATAACATTATGTTATTTACCATATTTGTATGGCCATGTTAGCGGGGGGCCACATAGTGTATATTAAATTTTTTACTAAATATAAAAGATCGACTAATATACAGAAATATTTTCATACAGTTTTTCTACTGTAGTTTTATATTGAATGATTTGATATATATTCCAATTAAATTATGATAAAAAATAATTATGCTTATGAAGTTATAAATTATCAGCATAGAAATCCGATCGAAAGAAGTGACACTTGTACTTACTGTACAATAAACATTCCACTCGATAAAGAAAGTTATAAATGTTATGGTTTTTCGGAATTCAACTTCTTAGCCCTGAAAATTATGCCAATATTGCAATTTATTCATTCTAGTAATTTGAAATAATTAAATACTCAAACAGTTAACAACTCTTCTTAAAATATTTGTGTTATAAATCTTCCTTAAATCATTTAGTAAATGTCTTTCTTTTAGAAATTTTTACAGTTGAAGTAGTGTAATTTTTCACTATTCCTTTAATTGGTTTTATCAGTTTGTAATAGCACTCTAAGCAATTACTGAAGAAATATATACATAATATATTTTTGCTTCTGCATTTTACTTTTATTATTGTATTATTATTTCTTTTCGTCAGCACTCGTAGCTTTAGGTTGCAAGTTAGTCCCATAAAAAGTGTCTCTTAGAATTAACAAGATTGCAAACAACTTTCTAAAATACTTATTAAGTAAATTAAAGTTCAATTACTGCAAATTAATAACTTCAGAGTAATATTATGACAACGTGAATGCATTAGGGAGGCAAAGAAATACGCAAAAATACACTAAGCGCTTAAAAAATAATTTATTACTTAATTGAAATTAAATGTTTCGAGATTGTAATTGATAATATGTAGACTTAATTCAATAATAATTATGAATAATTAAATTTAATTATTGCATAATTAATTAATTGTCTAAAAGTATAATTAAATGGTTTTCGTAAAACAATTCGAATCAAGCTTTATTAATTCAATGCTTTAAATTAAATTAGTTAATTAATTGTGTAGCTGCCATACAAAGAGAACGATCGGAATTAAGTGTTTGCATAGAAAACTTTTTTATTTTAAGAGATATCTTTATGAAATTCAGCATGGATTATTATGCAAGGTAATGGTAGAATCTGTAATGAAATTGTTCAGATCGAACCGCTATAGCATATAGCTGGCATACAAATTGATCGATCGAAATCAAGTCCTTGTATGGAAAACTGTTCTATTTGACGAGAAATCTTCATAAAATTTGGCATGTAATTTAACACAGGTGAACCGTAAAAGCTACGAAGAAATTGTTCAGATTATGACTATACAAACTGACCGGATGAAATCAAGTTATAGTATGGCGACTTTTTTAATTGCGAAGGGTATTATAGCTTCGATGCAATCGAAGTTAACGGGTTTGCTTGTTTTTTTCCCGAAACTTGATATTTGTATGTAATAATTACATATGTAGTCATCGGGAGAGTTTATATTACTTTGTTGACATATCTCCATATTCTCTTATATTGGATACCACTGTGCAATTCTTTAAAACAGATATTTGTTTTGACAAAAGGTTAAAAAAGTTGTGAATTAAAGACGCTGTCTTATAATATTTATCATTTTGTTCAGTTTCACCAGCAAAATACTTGGCAAAAATATAATATTTGAGAAAACTATAACCCAACCTAATGTGCATACATTCTCTAATGTATATTTTTAGCTCATTCAATTGACATTCTCTTTATGGTATTGATTACAAAGTACTTACATACAAGCACACATATGTATGTGTCTTTATGGTGCCAATTTCAAATTATTTTCCATTTATAACAAAAGCGCCACCTTGAAATGCGAAACCCCGCAAATGGACAACGTGAACCGAAGAGCATTGGTGAAACAAACAAGTGCTGGACAATAATAGAGAGTGCATACAACAACTATATATACATATTTCTTTATTTATAAGTAGCTAAAGACAACAAAAACTTAGCTTGCAATTGCATATATAAGTTTATAAGTGCGTAGATACTATGTATGTAAGTAAATAAGCTTGTATATAAATTTAAGTACATAAGCTTCTATAGGTCATCGGCGTATATGCAAGTCATTTGTGTTGGCGAAAAAAAGAAAAACACACCAATAATTTTTGAAATGAATTATAATAAATATTTATGTGCATTTAAGTGCAGTTTGCCTCGCTTAAATGCACTCAGCTGCCTTAATGAATTAAAGTAAAAAAGTGTAAGTGAAAAAGTACGAGTAACAAAAAATTATATATTATTTAGTGTCATATGCGTAGATAACTCTACTTCCCTTTTTATAGGTTAACTACGAACAGTTGTGTGCAATTTATTGGAAAACTTAAAAGTTATGCATTTAACTCTTTAAATAACTTAATTTTTTAAGCCGTAAAGAGGGTTTAGAATGCCTTCGCAGCATATAGTAATCGTCTTCCTACGTGAGTGGTATACTAACGAAAACACTCCCGCCGTATTACTTCAGTGCAAGGTTTCCAAGATGAACCTATTGCAGGTTAGTTTCTACTCTTCCTGCATCCACGGATATTTACGATTTTGTAGCCAGCATTATGCTATTTGGCTCACCTTCTATTAACCCGAATTCTCCGCCGTGGATGCAAGCCCTCCGATTCATGTCCCTTTATTGTATTGCTTAGTGCGTACTCCAACGTATGGGGCAATTCGCTACCCGTTTTCATCTCTGGTAATAATTTTTTTTTCTAAATTCTTTCGGCCCCTTTTCCTTTGCGCTCCCTTATCCACAAATCTTGCCAGAGTGGCAATTATCACCAGCACTGTGGATTCGGATACAATGTGGTGCGCCGAAGTGACTCTCAGAGCTGCTGTCCTCCGTACCTTAGTAAGTACTTTCCGTCTGTGTTTCACGTTTAATGTATCGGCCAATATTTCGGTACCATACAACAGCACTGACCGTGTTGGGTTCATGAGCAGTTTCCCTCTACTTGCAAGCGGGCTTCCGGTATTTACCATAAGTCTTGATAGCGACTTGGTTATGATGGCTAACTTTTTAGCAACATGCAGAATTTGAGCTTAGTACGTCAGTTTGTTAACCATTCTTATACCTAGGCGGCGATATCGTCCGTATAACCAACGAGTTAGTAGTCGTCTGGCATTTCGACGTTTAAAATACCAAGTATGGAACCCTGCGCTCCTCCAGAATTGATTTTCTTTCTTTGACGACCGTCCTGTGTGTCGTATAGTAGTTCTCTTAGTTCTCTGTCTTTAAGAGAGCTTCGTGTTACTTTAATCAAACAGGAGTAGGCTTTTTGAATCTGTTTTCTACTGCGCTTATCATATTGACCCATTTTGCGCTATTGAATGCGTTTTTTACTGCTTTGGGTTCAATTAAACGTAGCCCACTGTAAATGCGTATATTTTAGCGAAGAAAAGATAGTTTTACGGCGACATATTGCACTCTAAGTACTCGCAGTGGCGCAGAGAGCAAGTGTACGCGGACAACAACAAAAGCATTTAGTGTGTTTATCGTGTTGAATTACGACTTTAAGCGTTTTTTCATTACATAAATAAAGCAGCAGCAGCAGAAGAAGCAGCGCATACATTTCCCGTAATGCAATTGTTATTGCTTATGGCAATCATATTGCTGCTGTTTATAGCTTTTACATGTCTGCTTCTTGGTATTGTTATCGTTGTTTTTGTGTTTGTTTTTATTGCATTTAAGTAGTTATTTATGTTCCGCAACTTAATTAAAACAGCCAATGTCATTGCCGAGGACAAAATGGTAAGAAGACGAAGAAGAAGAAGCGTAACATTACAAACACGTAGAATAGAAAGCAAAACAACAGCAAAAAACTAACAATGAAATATAAACAAACAAATAATAGAAAATAGATAAAAAACATTTTTATATTGTCGCTATTTGTCGAGAGTCGCAACAAAAGACTCCATTAAACAATATATATGTATGTACTTATATGAGCGATAATGAGATATAGTTGATGCAGACAATATAAATGAACGGTGATATATCACACATGACGTGGTGGCGGCCAGCGAGCAACGCTTATCGCTGCAGAGGAACAAGAACAAGAGTGGCTTAGAGCCACAAAAAGGTAGGTATGTATGTGACTGTGTGTGTGTGTGTACTAGACAATTGCAAGAGTTTACTTAACAAGTGGATATAAGGATTTATATACATTAAGGTGCACAAAGAAAAAATATTTTTTATTGCGTCAAATGAGAAATCAAAAATTATAATATTGACATTACGAAAGAGCTCAAACTTTACCAGAACTTTTTTTATTCATTTCGACGATAGTTTCACGGCACCTAAAAAAAATTTTTTTTTCGAAAAGATAATGAAATTTTAACTAATATTTTTTTTGATCCACCCCAATACAGATAAATACACATGCACCTTGCGACCGCTTGTGTTTGCGTAAGCGCTTAAGCGCTGATTATATTTACTCCTCTGCACTTGCTTGTGTGTGCGGCGTGCAACAACGGTGGCGGTCTGCCACTTTAGTAGGTGAATGAGTGCCCGATATACATACATACATACATACGCATCTAAGTACACGCGTGTCTTACAGCGACCAAGCCAAAGTTGTCTGGAGCATTGCAAGCGGCTTGTTGGCAAACAGTATCGACGAAAACTATGCAAATAATGTAGAATAAAGAATAGATAAACGTGTTGACGTACAGACGCGGTCAGCTAGACAGTCACACATTGATACATACGTACAAGTAGCACTGCAACCACTTCACTGCGGCAGGCATGCACAGTTACACGACGCGTCGACCACTTGGCTGCGGTTGGGGCATGTGAAACCGCCGCTGTCTGCTCACAACATATATACACACATACATACATACATACATACTTACAAACATACAAACATTAATTCATTATTGAGTTGTTGCAACAATCGCTATTCTATATGCAGCTGATAAGTGTTCAATGCATTTATATACATACCATAAAACACACAAACTTATATACGCACATACAAATGTACATACAAGCCATATGTACATACAAGCCACATTTACATACATGCATATATACATGCCGCTATCTCCAACAACTATTTGCATAGCTATGTTATCGATACCGCAGCAGCAGAATGGCATTCTCTCTTGAAATGTGGCCAACTCGTGGCCATGACAGTGGCGCATGCGCATATCACTTTGATAGACTCATTAAATGCCCGTGGCGACATTGTGCTTCGCTAGACAGCCAACTAATACTTCGCTGTCGGAATGCGTCAAAACGATGGCTTTGATTGATGTTGACGCCGCGGAGAAAGCCGTTAAAATTTCGCAAAAAAGTAAATGTTTTTGTTTTTTCTTTAGCCTTGTCTATGAGCATGTTTTGCCATAATATACGCAAAAAGGAAATTAATTGAAGTTCATAATAGCTTAATATGCGCAAGTATATTCATGAACTGGTCTAAAGTGGCCTTTAGGGCGCGTTGATCTTTAAACGCAGCCGAAACATTATAAAAACATAGCTAGATCCTTGATTTTGATGGGTCAGCTTTTATAGCAGATATATGTTATGCAATACTCGTGCCAAATTTCTTGAAGATATCTCGTAAAATTAAAAATTTTTCCGTACAAGTACTTGATTCAGATAGCCCTGTTTGTATGGCAGCTATAGTGGTCCAATATCGGCGTTTTCGACACATGAGCTCTTGCGGAGAAAACAGCGTGGGCAAATTTTCGGATATCGATATCTCTAAAACTGAGAGCTAGACAAACGAACTGTGGCTAAATCAACTCAGCTCGTCGTGCTGATCACTTACATATATATATATTTAATAGGGGTTCCGACGTTTCCTTCTTGGTGTTCCACACTTCGTGGCAAACTTAATGTACCCTGTTCAGAGTATTAAAAAAAATGTTTGTTTCAATTAGCTTTTGCCTCTTGAAGAGCAATATGATATATCCGAGTACAATCAACTAAGCACCAAATAAATCAAACGACTTTTTAATAACTAAACAGAAAGTCAAATTATAACTACCGTCGGTAGAACCGTTTCTACAATATAAGCTTTAGTAGAATAGTTGAATTTATCATAATTAAATTGTAAACATATCTCCAGACCTTGAAATATAATGTATTCTGTAGTCCGAAAACAATTTCGTGAAATCCACCAAATCTTGTAGAAAATCTCTTCAAGAGAGCGCAGTTGTTGTTTGAATGCCTCACTAATCCTTCGTTGACACAATAGATCTTCCTGCATTATGTTTAAAATATATTTAGAGATGTAGCTCTTTCTACTTTGAAAAGTTTTCTTTCCATATATGAAGTCCCAACCATCAATCCGAGAAGCTGTCGGTATAGAATCAAGGAACAGCTCTAGCAAGGCGGATAAATCTAAACCATACCCTAAAAGCGCACGAATACATATGTAGTTATGTTTGTCAAGAGCCTCTAACATATTTAAATATCTGTAGTATTTTATGGTAATATAAACTCAGAAGGGTTTCAAGGGTGTATCAATATATTATAGAAATATACATATGTATATCCCTTATCAGTTAACTGGTTGCACTCGACAATAAACTGTCCTTTCCGTTTATTTATTAAGAATTTTCCATAATGGGAAAGAAATTTCATACAGCTAATAAAATTATTTTATGGGCATTAATAATGTAATATAGCTCCGCTGGTAAATATGAAAATGATCAAATTTAGTCGTAATAAATATTGGCAATTTTTTACCGTTTAAATTCCAAACATCAAGCACAAATACAATATAGTAAATAACATACAACTAAAAAGTTCGAAAAGTTAAGCTTAATAATAATAGCAATGAAGTTGTTTGAATTTTCCGTATTTAAACACCGAAATCCACACACCTTTTGTTTTACAGTGAATGCAATATTGCGCAATAAATTCGATGCGATGCTGGTAGCATTAAGTGCACGGCATATTTTCACGCTGGCAAATATGCGTTGCCGACACATGTCGAAACGATAAAAAAATCACACAAGAATTGACAAAAACTGAACAATGTGCGAACAAAGCCGAAAAAGTGACGGAAAAAATGTTGTTTATTGACTTGCTTTTAGTGCAACCGATTTCGGTTGATTTAAAACACGCGAATTTAATTTAAGAACATTTCAGTTATTGGACAACAAATGCAAAACGACGAAATAAAAAAAGGACTAAAAACTGACATACCATAGAGTTGATGCAAAATATTAAAAATGCTTAAGTCAATTTAAGCTGAAACAGGTATTTTGATATCCTGTGGGGATCTAAGCATACACTTTAACTCAATTTCACCGTTCTTGGGTTTTGTCAATGCTAAGTTGTTGTTTTAGATAAAACACAATATAAAATCAATTATAGCTTGGCAATAATATTACCAATATCTTAGGAAAGCTTATTTATGTGGACTTAAGCTAATTTAAGATAGTATCGCCGTAATGTATGTAATGATTCAAAAAATAATGATTTCGGGCCGCATTTCGTGTGCCAGAGCCGATTTCTGATCTGAGTGCAAGAAAAATCTCTAAATAACTTCCGTTTTGTTTTAAGCAATAAATATATTGAAAATAAAAACAAACGGATATTGCTGATGAATTGTAATGTGCAATGAAATGTGATTAAAAATTGCTGATTCACGGTTTACGGGACTCAGTCAGAAAAAAAATGTTAAAAAACAAAAAAAAAACATAAAAAATATTTAAAACCACACAGCCGCTATAAAGCGGATAAATGCTTTACGTAATAGCCGTACAATTATGTGAGATTAGCTCGAAAATGTTCGGTAAGAAATTTTTCAATTATTTTATAAAAAGCTACGTCATAAGTTCATACTCACAATAAATTTGGGATAAATTAAAAAAAAAAACATAGTAAGTCTGATCTGTAGACTTTACTTTGATTATAAAAAATAAAATAAATACTTTGGTATGCTAATAGTTTCAGAAAATATGTTAAGCAGTGCTGAAGATTTTTCGGCTTAAAATTATCTCATATACTATAGATGAATATAGGTAATGATCGAAGGGCTAGTCAAAAGTTTAATTTTTAATAAAATAGCGGCTTCCAAAACATATATATCGGTTTTTGTGTAAAAATTGTATGTTTTGTAAACCGAACACACTAAGCTGGGAAATTCTTACAAATGCGCTCATATCTCCGAAACTGTTTGCCAGATCAACTTAAAATTTTGCTAACATTTTTTCAACTATATAGAAATGTATATCGAATACATGCAAAATAAAAAATCGATTTTTAGAAATTCAAAAGTTGATATAACCCCTTAAAGCCGAACAAGAACTTTCATCATGGCAGGTTCATCCAACAATACAACATAATACATATGTACAAATGGGTATATTATTATGTGTGAAAAATCAATATTATTCAATAAACATCTATTAATTTTTAATTAATTGAATACACTCGCATTTATGCACACACATTAACTGCTTTGCCATATATGGTGTGTATAATATTACACGCTTATGTTATAAGTATGTATCATAATTCGTTTGAGAATTTAAATATTTTTTTTCGCTCATCGATCACTTGTTTATTCGAAAAAAATGCATGGTTGTCCTTTTAATTAATAAATAATAATTTATAGTTGCACCTATGCCACGGCAACAACTGCACAAGTGCATAAGTGTGTTTCCGTGTATGTGAACTTAAATAAAATTATTAAATGAGTAAACTAAAGTACAGTTAAATTAACACATCAGACATTTTTATTATGTTAAAAAGCGGGTATATGTTTGTGTATATAAGTATATGTGTGCAGCCATTCAAAGCCAGTGAAATAATGAAAATGCGTCAAAAGTAATAATTGCTGCCGCATATTATGACAATTTTTGTGTTCGCCAATTTTCCAATATGCACTTAATTTGTTGTTTCATAAACATTTTGTTTATTAATTATTAATTGTTTTTTCACTTTTTCTACATTTTGCAAATAATTCGTAATAAAAAGAGATTCTTTATTGTAAAATCCACAATTGCTCTTCTATGTGTGTGTGTGTGTATGTGAGCGTGTGTGTAAGCCTTTCGATGACACTTTCTCATTGCTCGCATAATTCACGGCAAGTCTGTTGTTTACATGCTTTATATAAGAATAATTAGGTACACACACCTACATACTAACACATATATGCATATACACATACATATACATATATGTATATATGTACATATTGCTATAGCAATTTCTATTGTTTGCAGCTTTATTAATGCGACTTGACTACACATTTCACAACTAGACATTATTTTCACTGTCCATAGTCCCACAAAAAATTAAATCAGTTCACTTGTTATACGCGCACGCACACATTCAGACACGGGCGTTGTGACTAACTTTACAGTAAATTATTCAAGCAATTTTTAGTGGAAAAAATATATTTTTGTTTTCGCTTAGAGAATATGTTCATTTCCAGCATTTAGCAAAGTTCATGGGTTCACACACACATACATGCACACATACAAGTATAAAGCACATACAAATACCATTGTGTAAGTGGCTTTTATTAAAGCATTTGATTTTATTTTCTGCGACATTGTTTTGATCGGTCGTGAATCATTTGTAGAATATATTTACTAGCAACAAGTACATGTGCGTGTGTGTGTTTATACATTTTGTTGTATGCATGTATATGTTTGACTATATCAATAAAACATGCTTTGATCGCCTTGTCGCATACAACGGTTATTTATGCTAATATGTCACATTTTGTTTTTGTCATTTTCGCATAACTGTTTTGAAGGACTGGAGCGTCACTGGCATTCCTGAAGTGCTTCAATTGATTTTGATTGAAATGTCACAGAGGTGTTGAGTACCCAGCTACATACTTGCCACTTTGCGAATTCTATTTGGCTGCTTTTCATACCCTGAACAGCGTGTATTAGGTTTGCAACCAAGTTTCTAGCACCCAGAAGAATACGTCGGAGAACCTATTAAAAATAGTTATATACATACCTCTATAGCATATAGCTGCCATACAAATTGATCGATCAAAATCTAGTTTCTGTATGGAAAACTATTTTATATTATTAGAAGGGTGTTATAGCTTCCGTGCAACCGAGCTTAACATGAAAAATTGAGTGAGTGTCAGAGTTTAATTTGTCAATGCGTGAGAATATTGCAGCTCACTTTGCGTTTTGATGCGAAATGTAAATAAAGAGTCAAGTGGCAGTTTGCTGTTGAGTGATGACGAAAGCAATTAGAATGTAAATATATTGAAATTAAAATCAAGGCGTTAAAATTTTAACGTCTAGTTATAGAGGTGATATATGCACATATAATATATACCCTCTATGGACAAAATAAAGAAGCAATTGCGAAATCTAGCCCTTAATACTTGCTTAAAGTGTTATATCCAATTACAAATAAAGTAATTTAGAAATCTGTGATTCATTTTGTATTCCCTTGATCGTCGTTCCTTTCGAAGGCTTTCAAAAACAGCTGTCTGACGGTGAATAAGATTTTTCTGCTTAAAATTATTTTAAAACCGAAAACAAGAAATAATATTATATTAACAACATTCAGTTATGGCGGTGAAGGCATCGAAAATTGCCTCTCACATGTCATCCATCCATTTCTGTTAATGACGATTAATTGGAAAAGTTAAAGAAACAGTGCTTGAAAATCGTTGAGAGATAGCAGAGGATCTCCATATCTCTTTTGGATCGACTCAACACATTTTGCTTGACGTATTGGGTATCAAGCATATCAATGCTAGACTTGTAGTAAAACACCTGAATCTTTAGCAAAAACGACATCGAGTAGAGGTAGCAAAAGAGATGCTTAAGTGTATGGAAATTTGGATTAAGCGTTGACATATTTGTATTGGCTGAAGTTTCTGTTTTGAAGCCGATTCTACATATTTGTATTAAAATAAGCGAAAATATTGATTAATATGTTGACCTTCTGATTGTCTAATTTCTAATAGAAATTGTCTTTTCTTTAACCCATCAGTAGTTCAAAGATGTTTTAGAATTTGTAAGACTCGCCACCTCTTTTGCTAAGTATCCACATACAAAAAAAGCAGCAGCTCCTTCAAGCACCCAGCAACGCTGTAAGCGATAACAACCAACTTATGAGTATTAACACAAAACACCACACGCTGACCTTGAAGGTAATACGAAATCGAACTATATTCATATCACAGTCACGCCCACAAACGATTTACATATATGCATTTTATACAAAATGCATTTGAAAAATAAAGTTATTTTCAGCGACTTCGACTTCATTTGGATACTATTGCTACAGTAATTCACCGATATTTGTCAATAAGCCATTACGTTATTGTTTTAACCTACTTATAGCGCACTGCGCACTCAATTGTTGGCAATTTAAGTTGCACATCGACATTTTAGTGTAACATTAAGCGCCGCTCGAATTGAAATTCCCACAGAGTCACTGACACGACGTTCGAGCGCCCGAATGATGCAATCCATGGCCGAACTGTTATGAGTGTGAGACCGAAAAGCGACCAGTACATCACAGAGCGCTTTGACCATGAACTCTTTGCTTTAAAGCGCACAAAAATTGGCGCAATACACAGGCGCATGCGCAAATAAAGGCACATATGGCTACACCTGTATAGGCATAGGTGAGTGTGTGTGTGTATGTGTGTTTGTTCGCGCTTGCAACTATCGTATTTGTAAACAAAACCGCGCGTTTCTACCTCAAAACTACACCCAACTAAGCTAACTAACACAGACAACAACAACAATGACAACAGCAGCGGCGTAACTGTGTAACACCAGCTAACAATAACTCAAATTGATTGACCGCGTTTGTGTAATGCAAGTACGCACACATCCACAAGCGCATTAACTAATGACTGTGTGTGTGTGTTTACATTTACAATTATGCTTTGCAGTGTGTTGTTGTTGGCAGCTGGTGGTGCGCATGCGCGAAACACTAAGCGGACGCCATGGCAAGTGGCCGGCGAACGGCGTTGGTAATTTTATTTGGCCGCCAAGTGTTGAGCCATTTTAATGGAATTAACAGGTGACACACCAGCACACGGAACTGCTGCTGTCGCGCACATACACACATACATATATACGTGTTTGTTTGGATGTATGGCATGCAGCCTGCTGTCAATGCCATATCAGTTACATTTATTTGATTGTTTAATTGCTTATTGCCATTTGGAATTCACTTTTGTCGTTTGTGCTTTGGCCACAAATTGTCCATACTTGTAAGTACATACATATATTTTTTTGTATTACAAAGATTTATTGCATTGTTTGTATGTATTTTTACACTTCTTTTGGTTGCAAGCGTTTTTAGACTTCCTCGTGTTTTTTTATTTTTATTTCCGACAAATTATTTAATAAGTTATGTCCGTATATTTGCTTTAGCTTATCATTGTGCAATACACTTGCGCACATACAGTGACTCAAAATAGCGTGCGGACGTCAAGAGCTCAGAGTCTTGTTGCCAACATTGTCGTTTTCCGGCAGAAACTTGGATATATTTTGCTTTCAAGGCTCGGTTGAACTTTTTTAAAAAAAATATTTTGTTATAGTTTATAATATTTTTGTCCAAATAAAATAAGTTCAGAATCTTTATCTATAAAAGCAAGAAAAAGCGCTAACTTCGGCTGCACTAAAATTATAATACCCTTCACAAGTGTTTCTTTTTATTAATTTTATTATAAAAGGATATAAGAAAGATATTTTTCTTGATTTTGATCGTGCAGTTTATATGTCTGAGATAAAAATTTGTGACTATACCTTGAAAAATAAAAAAAAAAATTCAGATATAGCATAAAAATCATTTGAGGATGTAATTATGCACAAAAACATCGTAAAGCGATTCCTGACAAATTTAGTTAATCATAAACAACCTTCCAAAAATTGTCATAGATGAAAGATAATTTCGATACATCAAATAGGTGTGCAGACGTCTCTACAAACATTATTTTTTAAGAATATTTGAAAAATATTATTTAGAAATCACCGAAATTGGCGACAAAATGGAATCAATACAGCATTCTTGATGAAGAATTAAGGTTACCAGACAAAATTAAAAAGGGGCATGGCACTTCCCATACCATAGACATTTTTCATAGCACATGTATGTATCTTCGAAAGTTTTTACATTTCTCATATAAAATTAGGTAATTTTTATAAAACGGTTTGATTCTTCACAGGTAATCGAAAATCTCAGTTGTTGAGATCAAGATCGCATATTATAATCTGAGCAAATCTATCGAAATTTTTCCGGTGTGTGGTACTTTCAGTCGAGGTTTTATGCAATGAGCATTTTCAATAAGTGCGGAAAACCCAAACCGACTAAAAATAAGGTAAAATATTTATTCGGTTATACTGAACAATATTTAAAAATTGTTATTGGATTGACGTTAACATTAAAATGTACAATAATTGAAACATTTCAACGAATCTATGTAAGTTCCTGATAAAAAATGCTAAGTGCACATTTTTACTTATATTCTATTTCTTATTAAATTCAGAAAATTCGGCTTTTGCTCTAAAGAAGACAATTTTCGCAAGTGTATTTACCTTTTTTTAAGGTTAAATGCGATTTTTGGTAATAGTTCGACTATAGAGCCATCTATCGGACTTTCACTTTTTTTAAATACATAAAATGATTGGAGGATATAAGGCACAAACAAATTTATTTCGCGAATTGTTTCGCACTTTTTCAAACACACACTAAAATTATAATAAATTTAACTTCTTCGAAAAAAAAATAACTTGGAGCAACAATAATTTTCCATGATTATTGATGTTAAGAAACTAAAAAAAAATATTAACCAAATTGTATAACAAAACAACTCAAAATTGTAATAATTAACTTCATTCAACTCACTTCGGTTGAAGACAATTTTGAGTTATTCAATCGTGATTTTTCATAGCTCGAACAACTTAAGTACAGTTATGATTTAGAAAATTTTACTAACTAGTATTCTTAATAGCATATAATATACCTAGATGGACACAAATATACATACATACTAATTAAAACAAAAATAAGAAAAAAATGTTTGTAGCTGTTTAAAGTGCTCTCACTAACACATTTAAACATTTAGTTTTACTTCTTTTTTTTAAATTTTTTTATATTATTTTATTCTTTAATTTCTTTTATTTTAATTTTTATGCGTTTCACTCTTGTTCACCACCAATTGAAGCAGTAATATTCATAAAGAAGAATTTATTTTAAAAGCAACCGGAAAAAAAGTAAAATAATGAGAAATATCAAAAAAAGCACGCCAATAACAACAACTGTCATGAAGGCGCAAATAAAATATTAAAATCACTTGCGTAATTAATGGCCAGCAGGGTTTGGTGCTGATTGCAGCTACAATTTTTAATTTTAATTTCTGCTCTTCACAGAACAACAAACACTCTTTATTGGCGTTTGTTGTAATTGTAGTATGAATTTACGGCAATGGTGTCGCCTACGGAGCGCTGTGCGGTGCTGTCGCACTTTCTGCTCAACACTCGTGTACTTGCTGATTGCGTTCGCTGATTAAACACAGCAACGCTATCAAGCAACGCCAATCCACTGCCGCCGTTTTTCGTACACTAAAAAATGAAAACAACAACAAAGAGTTTGTTAATACCGCAAACGCCGCGGCGCAACCGCCCGCAACTACAGAGGATGCTTCACTTTTTAATGTTAATTCATTGACCATTCATGCTCGCCGTCACAGTCGCGCTGGCGACAAGCTGCTGCGCTGTGCTGTTGTTGCTACTGTTGTTGTCAGCGGAGCGCTGTGAGTTGTGCGCGTCGGAAATGCGCCCGAAAACAAAATACATAACGCGTACTCATCGGCATAAATAGCCAAATGTTCGCGCATATTTTGCGCCTTAAATATGCTGATAAAAAATAAGCGCCGAGAAACAGCAATAAAACAGGTAAATAAAATTTATTGTGTAAACCTGTCGCAGCGCCAAATCGAAAGTTGGTCTCATCGCGCATTAAGCGCCTTTCTTTTTCGGCGCTTTGGATAACTGGCGACTTTTGGCGTTTATTTCGATATTACACAATACAAGGTATACCTTTGAGGCAGAAAAATGGTCTTGTTTAGTTCAATGGTGACATTAATTAAAGAAGTGAATTGAAGACGCAGTTTTGGTGCTCTTTTTTAGAAAATCGCGCAAAAAAAATAGCTTAGTAAACACTTTTACAAATACTTTAAAATACTTTGAAAAAAGTTCTTAAAAATCAGCAGCTTCTATATGAGTCCAGATATATTTATAAGCAAATACTTATGTATGTAAGTATTATATTTATATACATAAGGCCCGCATGATTTGCAAAGCCACGCTTACAATTTATCAATAACAGCACGACGAAAAATATTTAAAATATGTTTTAATCTGCTTCCGCTTCCCAGTCCGAATTTTGATAAGCTCTTTGCAAAGGGTCAGCTAATTTCGTTGATTTCCAAACTTATCCGCATAGCTTTCGCATAAAATAAACGGCGATATACCCCTCAACATACTTATATACATATGAATATAAACATCGGCTAAAAAAATATAAAATACTACACCATTAACCATATAAGCGACTTATCAGAGCTTGGAGTGTAGCGAAACGAACAAGCAACTGGCCCTGCCAGGGTCTTTCACCAAAGCTGCAGGTGACGGAGTTCAGGTTTTAGTACGTAGGCGTACTGCGCCGCAAGAGATAGGCTGACAGAGAGTTATACCACTTTAATGAGTTATCTACATATTATATATTATCTACAATTAAACTGGATAACTTTGTTGTTTTTCCATGAAATTAAAAGAGTAAAGTTGAAACTTAATGAGCAGGAAAGTGTAAGATGATTTTATCTAAATTATTTTAAATATGTACAACTAAGGTAGAATCTCGAGAAAACCTTTCCCAACTAGCTCATTAATCTCGTATCCTCTATAAAGTATAGTAGTAGAGCGCAGGCGGCCATCATTAGGCCCATTGTACTCCTGGGTGCTAACCAAATTAAGCCTTATTCAGCAACTCAACTGATTTCTTTCCCATATCAGCTACCCAAGCCGTGAAATATATATATCTCTACATTCGCCGAAGATTTTGTATTTGCGCCCAGATAGGCTATCCACTAGAGGGTTTATGGACTTGCTGGTTATTTAGCTTCAAGCTACCTTCTGTGTATAGATTACTACAGAAGAAGCGCGCTCCTGTTCGTATTTCACCCTTTGATCCGTCGCTGAAGATGTAGATTTCGCCGTTGGAACTGTCGATCACAAAATCATTGGACCATTCTTCTGCTGGAGAATGAAAACATTTTATTTAATGCCACATGAATCTCATTTTCTCAGTTGCATTGACAATTCCGCCCGAGTTCATATGAATTTACTATTGCAGAATAACCCAACTTCAACAGCATTGCTAAATCTACAAAACATTAGAAATCATATATATATATTTTTTAGGTACTATGATAGGCCTTAAAGCTTTTAAATTTGTCTCTAATTTAAGATCAATACGTTTTAATTTCTTTTAGACAGAAAACGATAGTGGCAACTTTAACTTTCTGACGGAAACAGCTAGACAATAACAGCCTCTGTCCATAAAGAAATGTAGCTGATATTCTTTTTTTTTTGCATTAGACACTTATTTTGTCTAAGAGAGTAGTCTAGTAACTCCGAAGCATCTCGTAATTAAGTTAAGCAGGAGTTTATCAATACGCCGTAATGGATTGTAAAGTGTAATGATCTCAACTTTCCCATACTAAAACCTTAAGTACGAGTATTGTTTTATTTTGAATAATTTTCCTATTATTCAGTCAGTGAAGAAAGCATTTAGGAATTAATTCTAGTATTCAACAAAACGTAAACCTACTTCGTAGTTTTTGCAGGACGACGCTTGTTGATAAACCGCAAATATATTATTTTAGTTCAGATTTCGATTAAAAATATTCTACAATATATTTAACAAAGAAAAAGTGTTTAAACAAATACAGCTGTTTGTGACAGCTCTCACGGCTCTCAGAGCGCTTGGCTACATTTATGTCACGGCAAATTATGCTCAATTATTTGTGTATCATCGATTTAATCTACTAACTTTGTAACAAAACAACATTACCGTTTGTCTAATATCAAATATAGTGGCTTATGAAATTCATATTCACCGGCCAATGTAAACAAAGTAGATACATTTTTATTAAAGTAAATTTCAGCACCATTTTTAAAACAAGAATTAAATAGTAAAAAACTTAATACCACACTAATTAAATTCTGAATTATTAAAAATGTTTATTATGGCTTTTTCTATCATTTCAGGTAAATCGGAAAAGAAACTTTACGTTCAAGCTTATCAAAGCAATGAAAAGTATTCACCGTAAATATGCGTAAGTCGGATTAATCTGTTTTTATGTGCATTTTTTAGACGAAAAACAGAAGCATGTGTCAATAAACATTAGCAAATGATAAAATAACATACGAAGCGCTTTAGTTTCACATAGTTAATTCATTTTTTTTTTTTGTGTTTTTATACCCTGAACAGGGTACGTACTTATATTAAGTTTGCCACGATGTTTGTAGCAGCCAAAACGAAACGTCGGAGAGCCTACAAAGTGTATACATAAATGTTAAGCATGACGGGCTGAGTCGATTTAGCCATGTCCGACCGTCCGTCTGTATATACGCGAACTACTTTCCTTAGCTTTTGAGGTATCACACTGAAATTTTTCACATGGCTTTTCCTTACCAAGAAGATTTTTTCACAAAATCTGGCACGAATTTTCGCCGTTAGCATCGCTAGGAGATTACTAACATATTGTTCAGATCGGACCACTAAAGCATATAGCTGTCATACAAACTGACCAATGAAAATCAAGATACAGATTATTTTATACAACTTATATGCTATAAGATTGCTTCTGTCAAGAGTATTATAGCTGCGATGCAGCCCAATTTAATGTTTTCGTTTTGTTCTGGTACTTTTTATTCATTTTTCATAAATTAAAAAAAATATAATATAAGGTATGCTTATTTATAAATAATTTTTTAATTTTATTTACTTTACGTTAAATTTTAAAATTTAATGCTGCTTAGCACAGTTGAAACTAGCAATATTTTTTTTTGTTTTTTTAATCTGTATTAAATTGTCAACACAAATTTTCACAACAACAACTGCAACAATGACAACAGTGTGAACATTCTCATTGAAACACAAGCGTTTTGGGAAAAACTGCGAAGCGTTGCCAGAACTATGCAAAAGAGTTTGAAAAAATACTTATGTATACATTGTATATATATAATAAATAAATAAAAAATATCTTACAAACGTATGTGCGTATTTTTTCACGATCTCGCTTAAACATTTGACAATGTCACAAACGTCAATGGTAAAAAATTTATTACGCTCATGGACAAGAAAAAAATATAGTACGACTAAATATGTGCATAAGCGCACATACATACATACGTAAATGTATATCTGCATAAATGTTTTATGGACACAAAAAATTTGTAGCCATGTTAATATTATACAGACATACATACATATGTACATATACATGTACTAGGTAGGCATATACGCCATCATAGCTTGTTATTAGCCAATTTAAATTAAATAAATTAAAGCAATGCGTCATAACAACAAAAAGACATAATAAAAATACAGAAAAAACATAACATGACATAGCATAGCATAACACCAAATAAATAAATAAATGCGCGTAAATGATCGCTGAATTATTCATACCAATAAATTTGCGCTGACAATGAGAGAATATCTGCCGCCCGTATGCGCATGAAAGAGATAAACGCGTCGCTGGCAAATATACAATTTTGTTGAAATAGCGATTTTTAATGAGCTATTTTGCCAATATCAAGTGCAAATGTCTATAAACAGGGCAATTGACAAGCTAACTGTATTATAAACAATTGACTGCACACATACGAGTACATAAATAATGCATATAGGCTCACCAACACACACAAAGGGTTATCACTAAAGTGCACCGTTAATTCTACAAACACATACATACGTACCTTTAGGTTTGATCAGCTGCCAATTAAAGCTAATCGATTTTGTTGTTTGTGAAAAATTCAACAGCTGCGAGCGTTTGCTTTAATAAGTTGAATGCTGTAAGAAAAGCAAAAAAACATATTTTTAATTAATTAAAAGTTACTAAACTAAATTATGTGTGCATTTCGTGCTACTCACTAAATAAATAATGAATTATATAATTTTAATCACACGTTAGCCGATTTGTCGTGTGCAAATACATAGCGAGTAAAAAGGTTTGAATTATAAATTCAAGTGTTGTAAAAATTTAGTTATTTTTCTAACTAATTAATTTTTGTTTATCTAATATTCTTGCTTTAACTCATTTGTTTGATTAAATCATTTGTATATGCCAACATTAATTATAATTATGTGAAATACGCATATATGTAAATTTATATATTATATATATTTTTTTTTCAAAATATAATATAATATTTAATGAATAACTAAAACAAATATGTATTTCCTGTGTTGAGGTCTTTGGTCAAATGTTGCTGTGCGTGCACACCTAGAAAGTGTTAATTATTTCACAATTTTGTGAATAGCCGTAAGTTGACATAACGAGAAAAAATAAAAACAAATTATACACAATAATAACTTAATAATAATTGTAAGCAATAAATTATTTTAAAATCAATAATTGTGAATTTTTAGGTAATACGTACATATTTATTTGGGGCAATATATATTTTTGTATTAATAAAATTTGTTTTAAAACTGAAATTTTCACAAAATAACAGCCAGAAGCAAACACTATCAAAGCTCTTATCAATTTTTTAGCGTTCTAAATACTTAAAATGATCCACTAATTTAATTTAATAAAATTTATCAAAGTGTTTTACTCAATTTCACTTGCTATAACTTTGAAGCTAAACATATTAAGGATGTGTGAAAAGAACACTGAATAAAAAAGTCATTAACCAACCTTGGCAATATTCCATTTGTCAAAATCTTCATGTGTTTTTGTGCTTTGAAAAAAAGTAAGAACTATAGAGTACGCAATGGTGATTAATACGCTATGTCATAAACGAAATGCACTGTCAAATTTAGTTTGCTTATAAACTTCACCAACTAATGCATTTTTTGGTCAAGAGTACTAAAGAAATGGCAAAAGACTTTTGTAATCTCTGTAGCTATAGGCTTAGTCTTCTATATGACCAAAGTACCCTATCGCCCAATAGATAACTAGAAGGGTTCGTTGATAGTGCTTATATTTTCTTCTTTTTTTTCTTCACATCATCGAAATTGGCTTAAGCTTTGTGAATTAACACAAAGAATTCCTGGTAGTTTTTGTAAACCTCTTTTCAACGAAGTTCTTTTAGCGGCTTTTGTTCATTTCAAATCATTCTAAGTTATCAAATTCATTAAATTATTTCAAACGTGATTATAGAAGCTTCAGTTGAGCCATTCATTCGTACAATTAGTAATATTTTACTAGGCTTTTATATGTAGCCAATTTACTGATTGACTTAAATGACTAGCTATCTAAAAAAAAGCGATCAAGTGTACCATTGAGCTGAATATTATCACGTGTATACTTCTGCTTGGCGAACAAGTTTCTCTGTCTGGTCCTAGCTTAAAGTTTGTACAAAAAGACAGTTCGATTACTCCTGACCTTGGCAAGTTAAAAGAAGAAATAAATTTAAGATAATTCTTTCAACTTGCCAATTAATGCTTAATTGTAAATCAATTAGTGTTTAAATTCTAAAGATATTTAATAAAAATTGCATAATTTGAAATAAAACTTAAATTTTGCTTTGGTTAAGATTGATTAAGATTGGTTTAATGAATAATAACTACATATAAAAAAAACTCTACGCGGCTAAAATAAGTTTTTGTTTGGACCCAAACTTTTTTTCATTTCATTAGAAAGTTACAAAACTTACCTTAGTTTAGTAAAATAAGTAGGTTTAAATAATCAACAATTTATTTTTATTCCATGCAATTATACTATACGTTATCATAACTCCATATTATTGACGAGTAACAGCCTACATTAATATTAGAATTAAATTGTTATCAATATTGGACTAAAAAAATTGTTGACACTTTTAAACCGTTTCCTTAACACCTGTCAAAAACCAACTAAAAAACTTTAATGAGTCGCCGATTTACAACTTAATTGTCTCAATTTACAACTTAATTATCACAATTTACAACTTAATTGTCCCAATTTACAACTTAATTGTCGCAGTTTACCAATTAAATTACTCAATTAAAAAACTTAATTGAGTCGCCGATTTACAACTTAATTGTCTCAGTTTACAACTAAATTAAACCAAGTTATAAGTTATTAGCTTCAATTTAAAATTTAATTTGCCAAATTTACGATTTAATTACTTGAGCTAACTGTACAGGAAATATCCAAGTTAATTAATTGAATTAAAAAAGACACATAATCCCGTTCAGATTTCAAGTAAAATTTTGCGAAAACCATTCTTTTATTTTAATTGCTTGACAATCTTCGTACAGTAATCAACTTTGCTGTCGTTTTCTCTGCTTCAACTTTAAATTTTTCGCTTTAAATCCACCTGTCAATTACTTTGTAACCAAAAACCTGTTAGCCGTCTCATACCAGTTATATTGGCAAGTTGACGTGGGTTTGCCACACAGAATTATGTAGGCACCACCGCACTTTATTTGATGCCGCCCACAAAAGAATAACCAAAACACGACTCTAATTTGTTGAAATTGACAGTTTAATTCAACGCATCAGTGCGTCCTTTCCGACTTTCTTTTTAACTTTTCTATTTTCGTTTCTATGTTTTTCTGGTTCGATTTCACTTTTAGTTAGTTTTACTTTAAAAAATTCATTTTATTTGTTAAGCTACTGGAACAAATAAATGGTCATTGATTTACAAAAACAAAAAAGTAAAATTTGCAAATTGACAGTTTCGTTGACATTTAATTCGAAATAAATTTGTGTCAATTTCTTTTGTTGAAGGTTATAAGAAAAGGCACATACGTACTTATGTATGTATGGAGAACGTTTTGTTTTATTTGACATTGCAAGTGCGTTAAGGACAAAAAAATGTGCGAATCCGTTTTATATTGGGTTATATAAGTTTGAGGTTATGTTAACTTTATTAGCATTTTTATTATTCTTTGCAGAGAAGTTTGTTAACATCGCTTGAGTTGTTTGCATAACACCAAGATTATGAGAAAACAAATTCCGGAGATTTATCTTGTTTCGTTTTAACGAGCAATAAATCAACACTATGCGATCAGGATAATATTTCCGAAGGGTTTGTATAACACAAATATACATAAGTACAAATCTGTAGAAGTAGCAAATAGCCAGTAGGCACATTTTCCATTTTTAATTGACCCCTTAAGGTTATATTAAAATACCGTTGTTTTATATATCCTATTACAGACACAAGTAAAATACAGAGGAGAGCCTTAATGAAGCTTAACAGCATCTTCCATAAGTTAATAGCTATTATACAAAGTTGCCGTCGGTTATCAAATCCAAGATCGAATGAATATTTCAGAAATATTTTCTGCATAAGATTCACAAAATTTTTAAGTGACTCTATAGTAAAGGTTTAACATATATAGTTTCCAAGCCAAGTATAAGTCGTTGTAAAGTTATTTTTAAATAGATGGATGTAATATATTAAGGGTTAAAAACCATCTCGGAAGTTACTGTACGAAAACTTCTGCCATCACTCTCTCAGTTCAAAGATTGATCTTTTTCTTTAACACTTGATTCAATAAGTACAAAATGCTAGGTTCGGAATAGGCAACATTTCAGTTGAGCAGTAATAAATTGTATCGTTAAAAAGTTATTTGAGGCCAAAGTCCAACTTTAAATAAGGCGAATGACTTATGGAACTGCAATAGCTTGCTTACATAAACATATGTAATTATAATGTAGCATAAGTACATCTGTATGTATGTACCCATATATATATAAACACAATTTCCCCTATTTATGCTGCGAGCCAACTATCGGTTAAGTCACTGGTTAATTGCCAAAAAGCGCTACCAGAAATTTTTGTTAAAGTTTCAATGAGTTTCTTAAAGCCGAATTGATGATTCTAACCGAAACTCTTGTGTAAAGGCCAATGTACGATGTGTATGTGTTAGTTTTCACACTAATTCTTTCACTGTATTGGAGTTTCGGCAGTAATGACTTCCTGAGTACAGTAACTCATTTTAAAACCGCCACTGTAGCGTTCAGTTAAATAATCCATTACATTATTTGGAATCTGTTTTCAGCGCCTTTCTCATTCCTACTAATAGAATATGTAGCTTACTATATATGTGTGTGTTCAAAGATCGCTTCCACGAATAATTATTATTAAGAATTTTTAAGTAAATAGTATATACAGAAGTATATTTTTCATGCGCTAATTTTGATTACTTTTTTCGCATTTTAAATACAATGTCCTCCACGCTCATTTCGCCATTTGTCAGCTCAAATGCAAGCGGCGTAGAAGCGCGCACCAACACAAATACAATTTCAGTGCACATGTACTTAATGCACATGGACTTGGTTTGGTGTGCGTGCGAAGCGTCTTATCAGCTGACAAATTCAATACTTTTAGCTGCTGTTTCTGGGCTTTTAGCTGCCATAGGGGCTACTGCGGCGGCTGATGATGCTGAGGCGGTTGAATTTGTTGCTGTTGTTGTTGCTGCGGCTTATCAGTTTAATAGCGCGAAAACAGACAACAACAGTACAGGGCCAAAACGGTAAACTGCAAACACAAATAGTATGTAAATATACAAATATGTATATATATATGTATTTACACACATATTATATACATATATTATATGTGTATAACTATAAATAGTATACAAATAAATAAAGTAAAAATAAATGACAATACATGAGGTTTATATTGGCATTTACCCACACTCATAAACCTATCCTATATGTAAATACAAGTATATATAATACATATATATATGTATATATAAATATATAGTAGTATATGTACTTATGTACATAAAAGTATATTCAAACTCGCCGCGATTGCCACGCTGATAATGCGATTGTATCTAGGTGCAACAAGCAACAATGTGTGCATTCACAACAACAAAGCAATTGTCTATGCAAATTCAAATGTGCAAATGCACTGGCAATGACCCTGCAGGGAAAATTCGGTGAACACAAAGCATTGTATATACTTTTTATACCCTGAACAGGGTATATTAAGTTAATCACGAAATTTATAACACCCAGCTGGAAACGTCAGAGATTCTATTATATATATTTATAAATGATCAGCGTGAAGAGCTGAGTCGACTTAGCCATGCCTGTCTGTATATACGCGAGCTACTCCCTCAGGTTTTCAGGTGTCGATTTGAAATTTTGTTTACGTCCTTTTCTTCTCAAGAGGCTGCACATTTGTCGGAATCGTCGATATCAGACTACTATATAGTAGAGCTGCCATACAAACTGAACGTTCTGAATTAAGTGCTTGAATGAAATTTTTTTTTATTTGAGAAGATATCTTCTTTAAATTTGACACAGATTATTATCTAAGACAACATATGTTTTGAACAAATTGTTCAGATGGGACCAATAGCAAATGGCCGCCATACAATTGTTATATGAAAATCAAGTGTTTTTATGGAATTTTTTTTATTTTTGTCGGTTGTTTCAACTTCTGTGCAACCGAAATTAACGTTTTTTCTATTATTTTTTATTTTTATTGAAATATGACCATCAATCAAAATCTTTAAATATCACATATATTTTTAAAGTTTTTTGTGCAGAGATATCCCAAAGATTACCAATTAATGCATATAGTATATAGCTTAAAGCAAAAAATATACTTAAGCTTAGAAATATTCTTCTGTATAAATTAATGACTCAGCTTCTCAGCTGTTTCATCATATTGAAGATAGTTTCGTAAGGTCACGGAATAGAAAAGTATATTTATAAATGAAAGTATTTGTTAAGCTCTAATAGGTTAAATATATTTTTAGTTTAAATCACAAGATTTTTATATAATTTATAAAACAGGAAAAATATGAGTACTTCAATAGTAGCAGAGAGCTTGTGAGAAGAAGGTGTTTTCCTAACAGTAAAAAGTTGAATTTTCCTACAGGGTATGTATGACAGCTTTGTCTTTCAGTATTGAATTATCGAAAAAAAAAATTAACATATCTACAACTCCCGCATTATACGTTTGAAAAGTGCAATGAATGCATGATTGCCACGATAATCATGAAAACCTATGCTTGCAACATGCCACACAACATACATAACACATTTCCTTTCAACATTTTTTGGAATTCTTTGCACGCGTTCAAACGTTTTGAAATTGTCAACATAATAGAGTTTGATAATATATTTACCTTTACTTCCGATTTGGACTTGTACGTTTTGGTAATACAATACTTGTTTATACACCTACATACACAAACCAACAACCAAATTTGAATGCAACACAGCAGGCAGGAAGTGTTTGCAGCAACTTTACCCAATTTGTACAACTGCATAATACTTCACTATTTTAGTATAGAAAAAAAAATAACTACTATTTTATCGCACTTGTGCATCTCTTTGCATATAAGCAAACATAGCGTTGAGTGGAGACGAGTGTGTAGTTGTTGCAATGTACCATAAACAGCTGCGCATTAGCACTCATTATCGCCTGCGTGGGTGATTAGTAGATCTCTGATTTGTGAGTTCACTTCTTTCGCTGTGCGTTTGAGTGCCTTAAGTGGTCTTGTGTGTCTGGTCTGAACAAGCAAAGGCATAACAGTTATCTACTTGCATATGTATATAGATTTAATGATGATACAGGCATACATAGTATGTATATACGGACATATGTACATTTATGTGGGCGCCGCCGTCGCAGCTGGTTTTGTGTTGCTGTCAAAGATCTGCTAATAACGCATCTGCATTTCGAGATAAGTATCTATCAGTGTACGCAATCTTTCTCAATCATAGTATGTGCAAACAATAAGTAATTATAAGATACTCAACTGACTGTTCAAGCGAACTACAATTGAAAAAATTGAATGGGATTTTGAAAATTTTCCATTGAACTTGTTAAACTTGAAAATGATAGCTGATGATTTTTATTTTGCTTTAATTATCTGTAGTAAATTAAAAAAAAAATTATAATTTTGATATAAGCAAATTAAACTCAGTGCTTAGTGATGGCAAAAATATTATTAATCGATACACACATATAGAGTATATAACGCCAATTTGGATGGTTTATAGAGGAAAGTTATTATTAGTTAAGATTTTATGATATAAGCGATCTTTTTTGTCAAATTTCTAATTTTTTATTTTTCGTAAATAAATCAATTATTCGTTTGAATCTTCGAGGAGAGTTATTAATAGTAAAACAAATTTTGAATGTCCTTTAAGAAGTTGTTTCATATGTAGGATAAAGCCATTTTACTACTAGTAGGCTCCAATAGAGGAAATACATATGTATATACATATGTTTTCTAATTGAAAATGGAAAAAAAAAAAATGTTACAATAACTTCCGCTATAATAATAAAATACCCTTCATAAGTACGTTTCTTATAGCATAAATGCTAAACATAGATCTTTTTCTTGATTTTGATCCATCAGTATGAATGGTAGCCATATGCTAAGTGGTCCAATCTGAGCAATTTCTTTGGAGATTGCATCTATTGCCTTATTTCTATGCCAAATTCGTGAAACTATCTTATCAAATAAAAAAGTTTTCCTTACAAGGACCTGAATTTGATCGATTATTATTATTATTTACGGCTATTGCCGATATCGTCAATTCCGACAGATGAGCAGCTTCTTGGGGGGGGGGGGGGGGGGGGGAAAGAAAGTGTGCAAAATCAGATCAGATCGATATCTTAAAAAGCAGAGACTAATTCACCTATATGTAAACAGATGGACTCGATTTAGCTTATCATTTATATATATACTTTATAGGATCTCCGACGTTTCCTTCTGGGTATTACAAACTTTGTGGCAAATTTAGTATACCCTGTTGTGGGTATAAAAATATGATAATGTGCTTTTAGAACTATTATCTTTAGGACATTAGTCGATTAATATAAATGTTTCTCTTAAATGAGCTTCAATTTGATTATTTTTAAAATTTTTATACTCTGAGTCCTCATTGTACTGACCAAAATTTTTTTATAAATGATATAGTATATCCCACGATAATTTAAAACACAAGAAAGAAAAATGTTTACTCGAAATGTATCGATTGGGACGGATTGATTTTTGCTTAGCCTGAGGGTAAAATTTGTACATTATTAAAGAAAACTTTTGGAAAAATAAAAATAAAAAAATTTTTAACATCTAGAGCCTCTCTCACTTCCACTCACTTTTAAAGTAAATTTCGAGTTAAAATTTTTATTTCGTAAAAATTTTTTGATAAGTGTTCTAGAAGCTGTGGAGAGTCCTCTTCTGGCCAATTAAAAGTTATGAACTAAAAAAAAACTTTGTGGTCCTTATTGGAGTTTAAAAAAAAAACTTAAATACATGCTTTCCTTAAGTGTTAAAATAAATTTTTAGTCGAAAACCGTCAAATTCGGTAATTTTTATACAAATGTGAAGAGTTTAAACCAAAAAAATTTTAACTCAAAACTTAATTAAATGTGAGAGGGACGCTTCTAGATGTTAAAATAATTTCCAAAATTTTTTCTTTTTATAATCTACAAATTTTACCCTCAGGCTAAGCAAAAAATAATTTATAAAATTTTCGCTCCACCCTAGTATCAATGTCAGTCCAAATTATGCGTATGCGTTTTTATTTTTGCTTATTCAAAGTATACATTTGCCACAATTGAGGGATATGACCCTTTTCAACTGGGAGGATCTGAACCGCCTATCTTTACTTTTGATCTGATCTCATAAGTATGTAAAATAATTTATCTGAGTTTTTGATTTACTTAAATAAATTCGTTGATCCTTAAATTTTATTACCGGCTTTATTGACCATAATTTATTAAACAACCTGCTGTGAATACTAAGCAATCAAGTAGAAGTTCAAGGTTTGAATGAATCATTATTATTTTCTCATATGCGTTAATCGTTTAATTAGTTTTGCCATCTCTTGTTAGCCCCTTTAAACTAAGAATACTTTAAAGGAGAGCATAAAACCACTAAAATGCGGCAGCAAGGTTTTCAAAAACAATATAAAACCACTAAAAACAAAAAACACTTCAATCATTAAAAAAAAAGTTCACTATAATTCTTAAAATTTCTCTGTAGATTCGAATTTTTTCTCAAACGATAATTTCATAGTTAACGTAAATGAAAACCACAAAAATTATGGAAGAGAAAAAGTACTTTAACTATATTTTGAATAAACACGCATAAATTTTGGGGATTAAAGTTAGTAAAGATAAATTAAAATCGAGCTTATTTTCAGCATCTCATATAGCCATAATGCTATTGCTTTTTATCAGCGAGTGCAAATACGTGAAGCCAGCAGAATTGGCAACAATCTCAACTGCTTTTTTGCACTGTATCGCTGCCCTCTGATACCTCTTCTCGCATTTGTTTGCTCTTTTATCGCTCAGCTTTGATGATCCTCGCAATACAGTAATAATTTTTATTTTATTTTAATGCTTGCTTATTTTGTTTTTGCCTACGCATTCGCATTCAATGACCGAATTATTTATGCACGAGTTCAAAGGAAAACGAGTATAAAAAGTGTTTTGAATATTATTTGAAATGTAGACATCTAGACATTTCAATTTTTATATAGATATACTTATGAAAAATATATATTTTTATGTAGAAAAATAAAATCAAACGATTCTTTTAAACGCTTATATACTAACCTAATGGACTTGCTTTAGCTGTGTTCGATTCACTGCTCGCTTACATAAGATTTGCTTTCTTACCTAAATACCTTTACCTTTAAAAACGACCAAAAAGTTATATGGTTAATTTTAAACAAAGAAGAAGGTATATTTTGTTTTGTTCGGGTGATCTAACTGGTGATTATTATATAATATATATTTTGTTTTTTACATAATTCGATTCGCCAGTCTGTAAATTTGGCAAATTAAATATAGTTTTACATTATTTGTACCAGCATTTTAGGAAGTCATTGCTCTTAGAAAAATATGACAAGATTTTCCCACCGCAATTTTGTCTACCAAGTCAAAGTCAACGGTAGGAAAGGTTTATTGGATAGATAGTTTGTATTTATAGAGCTATATTCATTTATATGTATCTCTATAACTTTAAAGTTTATATATTTTTAATATGCTATCGAAATATTATAACAACAACATAAAAATTAGTTTGAATATACGACAACTACACGTGCTACTTTTTGTATTCGAATGTCTTCTACCATAATGTAATAAAATGATAAGACAACATGACTAATGACTTGACAAAAAGTAATTCGTTGCACAGAAAGAGATGAGAAACCGATTAGAAGCAGTATGACATGGACAGCGAGTCCAAAGTCTGTGAGCTGCTGCTGGTTTTTCTCAGAAGTCTACGCCGAGCAGCGAGTAGGCTACAAGGCAAACACAAGAGGGTATACTGCATACATAACATACAGACGGGGCATACTTGAAAGAAGTGTTTGAGAAAACATGCCTGTTTATATAAATTTTAATCTAGAAGAGCGCTCTTTAATTTTTTTTATAATTTACCATAAGACCACATAGTAAACGCTTACTCTTTAAATTAAGTTATGTGTGGTTCATGCGTTACATTTGTTTAATTTCGAATATGCATACAAGTATTTACGTACAATGACCTGTCAGACAAAAGCGTTCGTCAAAAAATAACTGTGAGCATTCTTTGGTAGCAATTTAGACAATCGAAGTAAGACGCCTCTGTGAATAATGAATTATCACAAAACATTATGCAGCAATTTACTAATCAGCTAAAGTATAAAATATTCACTTTGCAGACACTAAGCAATGGCTGCTAATTAAAACCGAAAAAATATAAAATTTACTTAAAAAAGCTGTGTAGTTAACTAACTTTTGACAGACGTCAGCAGCTCAGATCTATCAAAAGTTGGTTATGTCAGCCATTTTATAGTTGCTGCTATAAAAAAAAAAACAGGAATTATGTAAAAATATAATATTTGTGTGTATAAAAATAAAAAGCGAAAAAATCAAAGCTTTTTTGTTCGCGATAATTACTAAACGTCTCTATAATAATTACGACTTTCAACAGCACGCGGACATCATCTGTTGCCGCTAGCGCTAGCAACTTTAGCTTAGCACTCATAAATATTTAGTTGCTACAAAGTTTTGCATAAATTGACTAAATTTTAATATTATAGTCAGAGTTGAGATTAGTTTTAATATGTGGTGCTCAGACTATACAAAAACAACAAATACAATAAAATACTATTTTAAGACATGTAAGTTGCCCACAGACCAGTTAGAAGATAATTTAAATTCATAGTTAGAGGATAAGCAAAACTTGAAATTATTGCTGTTCCACTCATGGATGCTGCAGAACCCAACTACAACTTAAAAAGACAAAACTCACAAGCAAAGTTCTTAAGCTGGTTTACAGGCCTGACGAAAAACATCTCATAAATCCAAAAAAACTGGAAGAAACTAAAAATTATTTCAGAAGTGCAAACTTATTAAATTATTAATATCAGTAACTTCAGAATGCCAATAGAAGTCGCTAAAATAACCTTATCCCAAAACAACAAACGCTCCAACTAAGTTTGACTGAAACTGTAGAAAGCTTTATTAGCTTGAAAGCTCCTTGCACGTTTCAATAAAGCTTAAAAGCTATGATGATTTAAAAGTAATGTTCAAAATTTCATAGTTCCGTATTCCTTTAAAATATTCGGGAGCTCCTAGAACTTAAAAGCTCCAAAAACCAGCTTAAAGATATGTGTCTTTTACACATTACAAAGTATGAAGAGCAGGAAGATAGAAGAACGGTAGTAAAACTAATGAACAAATGTAGAAGTTCAACCTATAATAAAACAGTTGTTGTAATTGTTATCGATAAATTATAAAAAAAATGCTTTAAAGCCGAGTATTTGCAAAATAGGTGTTTAAAAATTATTGTATTTCTTGTGCTCGCAAAAACTTTCGGTGAAAACATTTCAACAAGTTACTAACAATGTCGTTTTGGCAAGCTTGAGAAGCTTTTAATTGAGACTCGTTCAGCAAGAAATACAAAGTTAATTGTGGTGAGAACGTAGAATGTGCTGAAGACTACTATTTCAAAAACAAAAAGATGTACTATTTTCCGGCTGAAAATGTATATATTTTTAATATGGAATAACAGGAACATTTTAATGTCAACGAAGATTCCTATAAACATACATTTACGAATTAAAATCATATATTAAAATAAATGCTATATTTCAAGTTTACTCTACGCCTTTTTTGGCAGACTACAAGAAAAACCACAACATCAGCAATCTTATGTTTTCTTTTAGATATTTATTTTAAACGACAGTTCAATACTAGGGTTAGTTGGAATCCGTTACCAAATAGTTTCATGATGATTTTTTAAGGTTATTAAGAAATTCTGGAATATATGTATGAATATATTTTAATTTTTATGATTCAACCTCTGTTGACGAATACACAAAAACAAAAAATTTCAACTTTAATTTTTTAAGCTCTCAAACTTTTACCACACACTTCTTAATACAAGAAGTCAATATTTAATGAAATTTTAATTTTTTTTTGTGGATTTTATAGGTTCTAATCAGACTTTATATTTGAAGAATTTCAATGACATTATGTTCCATTCATTACGCAAAAAGCCCTCAAGGCCTCTTCACCGATTTTTTTGTTTACAGAAAAAAAGCAGCAAGTTCCACAAATTAACAAGTATAAAAGCAACAACAAAATAGATGTGTTTAATAAGAAAAAAAAATTATCAAAACCGCAACAACAAAGTAGCCAACAATAAATTCTTGTCACTTTTAACGTGTTCTACGGGCTTATAAATTGCAGTTTTGGTGTTAACGGCAACAGCAATGGATAAAGCACCATGTACGTATGTACTTATGTAGAATGAGCTGCACTTGCAATCAACACACTGGTGCCTCCACATTTCTTACAGCTTGATTATCGAAGAAAACGTTTAACACAGAAAAAGCTCACCAAAGTGACGGGCTTTGGCTGTCAATAAATATTTTAACAAAAAAAACAAAAATACAAAGATAATTAAATCCAGTTTTTAATTTACATATGTATATTTGTATGTACGTCAGCAGAAAAATGTGGTTTCTGCCAAACGACGTGACAAGACGCGTCGCTTATGCAAAAAACAACGAAGTTGAAACATTTGTACGCAAATATCAACAGTAATCACGGGCTTAATATAAACAATATTTATATCCATATGTATATGTGTAGATAATTAAATAATTAGCGGCTTTGTGAAAATCAAATAAAATCCCAAATCATAAATACAAAGCAGCGCAGCACTTAAAACTGTTAATTATAAGCTCGAATATGGCAAGGCAACCCTACGCATCTCAATAACACGGTGTCTCTCCACCTTAGCAGCTAGAGGAGTATGTATTTATGTATGTATGTATGTAAATATAAATCTCAGTTATTTAGCCATTTATGTTGAGTAGTCATCAATTTACATGAGGAGAAAGAGCTTGGCCTGATGATCGACTTAAAATTGGTAACAACTACACAAACAACAACAAATAGTGCAATAAGAAATACGATAACAACAATCAACATAAAAACACCAACGACAATAAACATAATAGCAACAACAAGCACAACAAAGCCATTTAAAACAACAACAACAATAACATAAAACCAAAAGCAACAAAAAATACGAAAAAAACTTGTTTAAAGTATAATTTTCCATATGCCACAAAAATGCCCGATTTTAAACTGCCGAAAATCATTACTAAACTAAATCTCTTATGTAATACACAAAGTCAGCGTTTGGAGAGAAAAACCATTAATGAGGCTGTTCATTGAAAAATTAAGCAGTAGAAGTGTAGCAAAAGGTTATTTTTTTGTTGTTTGTATTTTTTAATCTCCTTTCGAGCAAATTATAATTAATTGCTATAATCGGTTTTAAATTCGGCCGCTTCGGCGTAAATATCAAATTACCTCTTCTCACACAACGCCTGAACTGCAATTAAAATTACCGAAATTATTACTATACATACCTACATACATATTCTACGTTTTTATGCTTTCCTGGTTCAACATATGTCAGACAACCCACGGTTGCACCGAAGCTATAATACCCTTCACAAATATAAAAAAATTCCATGCAGGAACTTATTTTTGATCGGTCAGTTTATATGACAGCTATATGCTATAGTGGTCCGATATCGATATGAGCAGCTTCTCGGGAAGAAAAGGACGTGTGCAAAATTTTAGATCGATATCTCAAATACTAAGGGACTAGCTCGCGCCTTCTGCATCTTACAAACTTCGTGGCAAACTTAATATATCCTGTTTAGGATATAAAAATTAACACATTTGTATATACCATATATATACATATGTTTGTTTGTACAATATATATATAAATATAATGCCAACATAAAAAGTGCTAACTGCCAAATTCGCATAAATTCGTTGCTATTGTTATTGTTACCATTATCATTGCTGTTTTCTTATTGCTTTTGCTGGTTTTTCGTGGTTCATTTGACCTAAATTAATTGCTTGCTGAAATTGCCAAAATATGTGCCTACCATGTGGCATTCTTCAACTGAGGTAGATATCATTTCAATTGATCTTCGTAGTCTTTTGATAGCGAAATGTGGAGAAAACTTGCGTTAAATGTTCGTGGAATATTTGAACGGTTAAATAGCTAAGTTATATTTAAGTGAAGCAATGTACTTTAATGGCTTAAAGTTATGCATTACAAATGTTTATCTTCACAAAGATAACTCCTGGATCTCTTTTTCAACGCATTTGCAATAATTGCTTTAAAAGTAGGTTAGAATTGCCATTTGTTTTAGATATTGAAGATTTTCTCTGTAAATTTTCTCTAAACTGTTCAAATTCATTAAAAAGTTTCGTTCTTCTAACTAGTTAATTAGTAGAATTTTAACCTTGAGACTCATACTCAATAGCGAATGCAGATTTTCTTTCTGTGGGATTGTTCATTTCAACACATTTTTAATATTGACACCCAAACATCTTTTTGATCAATACTTAGTAGTATTTAGATATCAAAATGGACCGGCGTTCTGAGATGTCCAATTGGAATCCGTCTTCTAACTATCTAACCTATCCTAATTATAACTGGAACATCTTAGAATCAATAGAAACCGCATTTTATAGTATAGTATAGCAGTAGAACTAGGTTACCTTGATGGCAGCCACCTGCGCTTGAAAGACACTACAGTGGTCTAGTAGCGCGCAACTAAAGTTGATGTAGAGCTCTCGATAAAAGAGTCCATCAGAAAAACTAATTTACTCACCATTCTAGATCACAATAAAAACAAGAAGTAATAGTATAATTTATATATTTATAGCAAAGAAATGTAATATTATCGTGTTCTATAAGTATAACTTTATTATTGATTTTTTTTCGAAGCGAACTATGCAAATTTTTTAAGCAGAAATTCCTAACTTCATATAAATAAGTGCAGATATACACATACATATGTATAATATAAATTTGCCACGGCCATCTACACATATACCAACACGAGAACATTTATAATTTTTCGCCTTAACCTCACTAATCAGGTGGCCTGTGGGCCCAGCTGCGCTGACCGGCATCGGTTGGGAATATGGAAGAGGAAAATATATGCTTTGATTGTGCAAGCGGAAAACGTGCATCGCGATTAAAGAAAATTTTGTCTACAACAAAACCAACAGCAACAACAAGAACAACTGTAATATACACAATGGTGAGTAAAACAACAAAGTAACTGAAATCTGACCAAAGGTAGTGTGCCCAAACGACAGACACCAACTAAGCAACTGATTTTCCTGCCAATCGAAGCAAGCGCCACAAAAACATGAAGGGTTCCCAGCAGATAACAGCCACAAAAGCAGCTGCAGCAACAAAGCGAAAGACCAGGCGACCAAGCGACCGAGGCAACGTGGCGTTGCGCCAAACAACTTGGGCGAAGCTACACACTAACCAACCAACTAACTTGCAACTAACTGACTGACTGCCTGCACGAGGCGGTAGTGGGGTGTAGAGATGTGCAACAGCAGCGCAGCAGTGCGAATAAATGAAACTTTCCGAAACTGGACTGACGGTCCAACCGGGACCGGGTATAACTGCGATTGTGACCGTTTGACTGCCGGACTGGGAGCGCCAAACGAGTGCGTGTGGCTTTTGCATTTGGTAAGCGTTTCTAATAGTTTAATCCTGTGCTGCATTTAAATTTGCCAGCAGAAATGCAAAAATGAGAAGAAAACACACAACCAAAACCAAGCGAATGAAATTGAAAGCAAAACAAAAAAGGAGTTAAATTAAATTTGCACTGGCGCCAGCATGTTGCATCAACATCAAGATGCCGCATGAGCTGGCGCACTTGCAACAGCGCGATGCAATGCCCAGATTAGTGTAACATGCGGCACACAATAACAAAAACAATGACAGAAAAGAAATAGTATGAAATACTTTGAGGAAAAAAATGATTGCGATTTGTGCAACAATGAAAGCAAAAACGTCTAATAGCGAAGAAAAAAATCGAGGCAAAGTAAAGGGTATAAGCGCCACAAAGCATTTGGCTTTGAAAGAAATCACATTGGAAAGCGCAATAAACGCTAATGCGCTGTTCTTTGGCGCGACGAAGCGGCAAGCGTGGCTAGCGATCTAAGGCAGAGATAAGTAAATTAAATTGCCACATGCAAATTTGCCAGCCCGCGGTGTCTCAAAATGTGCCGTGGATGTTGTGTAGTGATCGCTTGGCCATAGATATTTGTGTTTGTGTGTATGCGTAAGTGTGTGAGAACTGTTTTCATTTGTTAGCTGTTTATTTAGCTTATGATGGGAATGTTTTCGATGAGCAGCGATGCAGCAACTTTTTCTAATATATTATCTTTTTAACTCATTTTGTGGTTTTGTTGCCATTTGTTTCAATAAATTTCACTCAACATATCAAACAGCTTGAGCTTGTATTTCTTTTACTCACTGATTTTATTTTTATACCCTGAACACGAAGTTTGTAACACCTAGAAGAAAACGTTGGAGACCCTATAAAATATAGGTATATTATATAAACCATCAGCATGAAAAGTTGAGTCGATTTAGCCATGTCCGTCCGTCTGTCTGTATATACGCGACTAATCGCTCAGTTTTTGAGATATCGATCTGAAATTTAGCTCACGTCCTTTTCGCCACAAGAACCTGCTCATTTGTCGGAAACGCGATATCGGCTCAGTATAGCATATAGTTGCCATACAAACTGACCGTTAAAAATCAAGTCTTTGTATAGAAAACTATTTTATTTGACGAGATATCTTCACAAAATTTGGCATGTATTATTACCTAAAAGAATTAAGCAATTTTCGAAGAATTTGTTGAGATCGGACTGTATAGCTCTTATACAAACACCGATTAAAATAAAATACTTTTAAAGAATTTTTTATTTTATTTTGTTTTTTGTTTTTTCTGCTTTTGTAATATCACTCAATTTATTATTATTAATTTTTGGTCACTTTATTTAATACAATTTTTTAATTTCTTTATTCCTTTATCTAATTTTATTGATATTTTTTCTTATTTTCCAATTCGCCTTTGATCTATTTTAATTTTTTATCTTTTCTTTTTATTCAATGTTAATTTAATGCAATTCCATTTTATTTAATTTGAAGTGCTTGTGGAAACCAAATCGAAATTGTCAATCCAAGCAGCAACAAATTTTCCAACCAATTTATTTGCCGCTCAGGTTCAACGGCTCGTCAAAGTGTCGACGAACGTTGGCGTGTGACTAGTTACCGACATACTATTTTTTGCCTTCTTTTGCCGCTTTGTTGCTCTTCCTCATGTTAGTTTTTTGTGCATGTCCGATTCCCGACTTGCAACACGACGCGACGTGCCATTAGAATGTGACGCTATGTATAAAAAAAATAGAACCGAACCGACCGAAACGAACGTCTCACCTTGCCGCCAATCCAGTCAGTCAGTCTGTTCATCATGCCGGTCCGTCACATTGTAGACTAATAAATTTTGTGTCTGCCTCCGTGTGATGGGGCGGTTGGCGATAAGTAGGTGTGCATGTGTGTGTCGGTGTGTGTGGGTATGCTGGTCGGCTTGTTGGTTGGCGGACCATTAAGCTTCTAAATGCGCGTTTGGTAGGCGTAAGAGGCGATTGACTGAAGAGCGCCCAGCAACACCGTAAACCGGAAGCTTTAAAATTTAGTTGTGCTTTGTTTTTGTATATGTTTTACAGTTTTTTATTCACAGCATGTTTTTGTTTCGACTCTTCTACACTTATTGTATTAGTTTGTGTAGCGGACTCAATCCTTTTTTTTTTGTTTTTTTGTTAATTTCTTTTTTTTTAATTTTTTTTTTAGTTTTTTTTTAATTTTTATTTTAACACTGTGATGTTTATTTAATTCTGCTCATTTTCCATTTGTTTCCCCTGCCCTGGTGATATGTTCGGTTTGTGTTGTTGTTTTGCCGCTGCTAACCGACAGTCATGCCTCGCTGACTGATTTGGTTTATCGTTGTATGTCTATGTTGTTGTTGTTTTTATTATGTACGGTCTGTCACTCTAATTCATTGGTGGTGTAGTTGGTGCTGGTCAATGACAACAACAACAACCGATACAACAACCGCGCTAGCGACTAATTTAGCCGCAACGCGACTAGCGTGACTTTGGCGTTACTTGTTCAAACTGCCCGCCATCATCCGCACTCCCTACATCAGCAAGGTGATCTACCTATGTATGTGTGTAGGTGTGTGTTTGTTGTTTCGATATTGTTGGCTTGCTGGTGTTCGATTGCTGCCTTCTGCATTTAGCGCTTCTTCTTGCGAATTTTTATGGGGAATTCTAATTCTTTGTCTATATGTATAATACAATATGTGTATATGTAGTTGCTTGCATGTGTGTGTTCTTCCAGTGACATTTTGATGCGGGGACTTCATTTTCATTTTCATGCTTATTTGCATAAAACAAAAATTATAGCAGCAAGAACAGTTGGATGTTTGTATGTTTATATAATAGTGCTACGTATACATACATGTGTATGTGAAGTCGGTGGATCTGATTAAATTAGTTGGCATCTCCATCATATTTTCTGTAATCTACAACATTCCCCTTTTTTTTTGCTTCTATGAGAGTAAGGGTACTTCTACCGATTAACGGTAAATTCTAATTAAATTTAACAGGTGCAAAGCATGTTAATAATTTTACATCAAAATATATTCACATATGCTATTATATAGATATGTATATATGTATGTATGTACAGAACTATGGAAATCTCTTCTAGACTATATACATATATTTTCTTTTTATTTATAAACTTAAAATTTAAATCAAATAGGCGCTACGAGACAGTAAAGGCCAAATCGCTAAAAAACGAGTTTACATTTTGGTAGAAAATCTTGTTAACGAAATCGAACAAAAAAGATATATTTTCAGTTTCCAATTACCTATGCAGCGCAATAAAATAAGTTGTGGCAAATACCTTTCACAGCCGAAATAAATCAGTTTGAATCCCACATGCGAGACAACCTTGCATTTTTCAGAAGTTTTAAAATTTTGCTCTTAATATGATATATGTACATATATACAACATATACAGCTATATATACGAGTATGTACATATATACATATGTCTAGACACATGTATACAAAATGCAGTTGGATCATTGCGAGATGTTTAGCCGAGCTTTGAATTTGTTTTAGGGAGCTTTCGCCCGTTTTTAGTTTTTAAAAGACGTTAAAGCTTATAGAAAATGTAAACAAATGAATTTTAGAAAATACTTTTTTACCTAACACCCACAAATTAAATATGTAAGAGTATGTTATAAGAAGTGTAAACTTACCAGAAAAGCGTAAAATAGAATTTCTACACAGCTAGCTTTCATATATAGAAATTGTGAAAGCACGTGAGCTTAAATTGAGGTCTAATTGAGGTCTACTCCAAACTTTTCGCACAGCGAGTTTTTATAGTAGAACTGATAACATCCCATGAACTTAAATTACATTCTATAACTTAATACATTCATAGATTTCTGTATTTGTTTAAAAATCCAAGACAAAATATGTTGCTTTTTATGCTAATCGCTGTATGTTGAATCGCTGTATTATTAAATTTTACCATGAAAGTTTGAAAGTTTCTTGTGTCTCCCGTTTAACATTCGCCTTAACAGCTAATTGCAATTTCCATGAATAATGATATATTGGTTTTAATACCACAAACCATAAAACACTAACGTAGTGGTATTCCAGTTTTTTGTGTTCTTCCAAAACCCTTGATGGGAATATTTTGAAAAACAAACAACACAAAATAAGATTTTGAGCCCATAAATGTTCTCTGAAAGAGTTTTTCCTTCACAAATGAGAGCTCAGCCATCAGCTATTGTAGAGACCACGCACTACAAGCTGTGAAGTGTCATTCTATAAAAGGTGCTCTAGTCTTGATCATTTCACTGAAACCTATGCTGAAAAAAATAATCATGATAATCATAATATGAGAAAAGCATGAGAAGCGAATGTTACTCAAATGACGACCAAAATTGAAAACTTTTATAAATATCTTTATAAAAATGGTGAAACTGAAAAGTTTTGTGAATACTACTTGACATACACGAAGGATATTTACAACTTCAGATTTGAAACGTTTGAACCTATAAAAGAGTTTTACTGAGAGTATATTAAGTTTGCCACGAAGTTTGTAACTCCCAGAAGGAAACATCGGAGACCCTATAAAATATATACATTAATGATCAGCATGAAGAGCTGAGTTGATTTAGCCATGTTTGTCTGTCTGTCTGTATATATGCAAACTAGTCCCTCAGTTTTTAAACTATCGATATGAAATTTTGCGGTTTTCTCATTAAGAGTCTGCTCATTTGTCGGAACGGTTGACATCGGACCACTATAGCATATAGCTGCCATAGAAACAGAACAATCGGAATCAAGTTCTTATAAAAAATCTTTATATTTATAAAGGGTATTATAGCTTCGGTGCCACCGAAGTTAACGTTTTTTCTTGTATTGACTACGAAATTACAGAGATTATTTTAGGATGGGAGTTGGTATGAACTTCTCTCATCTCATCATTTACTGGTATTACGATGGGTTTCGCGATAATCATATTTCTGTAGGTTATTCCTTTGAAAATACAGTCTGAAATTTTATAACGATATTTCGAATAGTTTTTGAGTTACAGCCTTATAAATTGTAGCCGCTAAATTCCATCAGTTCAATTTATTCTGTTGTCTATAAACGCGTTTTCCTCAAAACTACATTTCTCAAATTTGCTGGAGTGAAACCTCACATACAAATGATCCGACCATTATCGAATTTTTCGCAAATGTTTTGTATATGTAGATATTTTCAGTTTTTTAACGCCTCCTCTTGGTCAATTTTGGATTACTTTTTGACGGTAGGCGTATACATGTTTTTTACGGTTTCATCCACGGATAAGGAAGGAATCACTAAAGCAGTGACGTGCATTTTTTTAGTGCCGTCGACAATTGCGTGTAACTCGAAAACTAATTTTTTTTTTGTTCACTGTGTATTCTTGAAACATGTATACCCTCAAACATTTAAAACAAAATTTCGGTCGCAAGCTTCTAACATAACCGCAGTAAGGAACTATTTAGCACCCCTCGTAAGCACGAAACGCGCTGACACCAACACAGTCAGACAGCAAGACACTTCGAGCGACATTTGTAGGCCGACAGACAGCTGTGGCAACATACCATATGCGTGTAGAAACACAACAGAGTACACATTATGCAAGCAAAAAAAGGCCAAAAAGCAGAAACAACGAATAAACAAAACAAAACAGAAAAGTAAAGGCCAAAAGCAAGCTGGCAAGGAAAAACAGGAAGTGCGGATATAGAAATGTATTTTTGCACAGCCGCAAGCTAAATGCGAGCGCAAATATGGGCATAAATACACATTGTAGTTATTGTTGTTGTTGCTTTCTCATCTGTCTGATGAGCCGCTCACTGCGACTCAGATGTGCCGGAGCAAAGAGGTTAGCAGCAATTATGGCAAAAAACTAAGTAAATGGCGCTCCATATTGCCTGCTACACAGCGTATGCGCTGCGTGACAGGCGGCTGCCACAAACTACACATACACACACACACATGCATGCAGGCGGAGAGCATATGTGTGCGGCTTTTGGCGATGCGAAACAGATTTGCTTTGCCTTTATTATTGTTATTACTGCTGCAATTTCGTTACTTTTTGCTTTTCATTTGCTGGTGTTTATTTGTGTTGTTGTTGTTTTTTTCATTGCTAAAGCTACTGTTGCCGCCAACTAGCTCTGGGCGCTTTTACAGAAAAACCCACAAATATATGTATATTGACAGAGCAGATGACACATACCAGCGGTTGTGTGTGGATGCTGTTACTGTTGTTGTTTTAGTTGTTGCTGTTGTTGCTGCTGCTATTGTAACTGCTGTTTAATGCGGCTTCAATGAAAAATAAACAACATAATCAAATGAGCCCATAATCATGATAATTAAAACATAATGCAAACACACAAGCAAATACAACAATTACAACAACTGGCACTAGCGTGACAACAAAAACAAAACAAACAAAAACTGAACGGCGCAGCGATTTTTGTGTAGCATATGAGGATAGTGTGTTTTTGTATGTGGCAATTCAATGCTCAGTGCACACTCACATACATGCGTACATACATATGTATATACACATTTATATATGTACGTATAGTATATATTATATATACTCATTATACATATATCTGCGGCGTGATTTTAACTGCGTGCAAAGCTGAGTAGAACAGTAATAATTGCAACTTCAATGAAGTCATTGTTCTCAGCTGCTAGTAAAACAATAACAATAACAGCAACAACAAACAAATGAACAAACAACAATATATTGCTTACTACCAGTCAGTGGGCATGTCGGCAACATTACAAGTATTATACTTTTTGAGTGCAATTGAATGCAAATTAAAGTGTTGTCTGTTTCATTACATTTCCCAGGCGTGTGTATTTATCCAGCTTAAGCATATGTTAATGTATGTAAGTAGACACTTACATACATGCGTGTGTATATTTAATAACGTGTCAATTTAAGTTCACAGGTTGAAATGGGTTAATATTGCTGCAAATAAAGACTTTAGGACTAACAGCAAACACGCTAGATTTTCGCACGGTATATGTTTTTCACATTCAGTATTTGGTAACCGGTTATTAACACTATAATTTTGATAACTTTTTGAGAAATGTATACGAAATTGATATAAAATATTTTAGAAAGATGGCCAAAGATATGAAAGCAAAACAATGTGGAAAACATAGAAAAATTTTATTGCAAGTAACAGTCGATTTCTTCAAAAACCAAAAAAAAAAAAACCAAGAAAAAAATTTTCATTTTTTATAGCATAAAACGGCATAGAAAGACATGTGTCTTGATTTTTAACGATCAGTTCATATCACAGCTATACGCTATATTTCCTCACCGCCAGATGCCTTTTTACGGATCTACTCCACAAGAGCGGCTACGGGATCAAGGGAATCCAACAATTTCAAAGTAAATCACCGCATATTTACAGTTCATTAAAATCGGTAGATGTTCATTATTTTTATTTATTTATTAAATTAAATGACTTTTCAAAAAAAAAAAAAAATCACAAGACACTTGTTTTTCAAGTGTATATAACCCCTTAATTGTAAACAATTTCAATACGCCAAAATGACAAATAGAATAATAAGTCCGAATGTGATAAAACGACCCAGCAAAAGTATAATCTTGAAATTTAATATTTTTTTTTTTGTTTTATTTGAAAAGATACCTCAATTGTCAATTAAGTTAATGTAGTAATTAACTTATTGAAAAATTACCATAATTGTCGTAAAATTGTTAATTTAAATAACTTTTTGCCTTATTACTTTATAAATAAATTGGCGTGATTATCAAATATATGAAAAAAATCAAAAAAAGGGGTAATTTAAGGAAATTTTATAAAATTTCGGCGTAAATTTTTAGAAAAGCGATTTTCGATTTTGAGACTTCGTAAGCATATATACATACTATTTAAAATTTATTTATTTTGCGTTGTTATATGTAAGCAAACACCTTAATTCTCAATTATGCTGATTCAGCAATTAACTAATTGTTTATTAGCACTTAATTGTCACTCAATTTATGCTGAGTTGGTACTAAAATGCAATAATTAAGATTATGTAAAAATTTTCTAAAAAAGTGGTCAGCAAATATATTCCAAATTGAATGAAATTAGTTTAAAAATAGTTGCAAACATTTAAATTTCGATTTATTTTATGCATTAATGATCAAATGATATATGTATTTAAATTACTAAGGTCTAGCTATTTAGTGTTTTCTTACAAAGAGGCTGCAAATAAATAAGTCACATCAAACTATTATATACAAAAAAAAAAAAGTAACTCTAAGCTTTATCAATTTCACTGCGAGTAGTGTGATTAATAATCAGCTGATATAATAGAAAGTGCGGTTCGTCAAAGATCATATATACATAAACATATCTAGCACCAATAAATTACAAAATGTCTTGAGAAAGAGCTATGATCGCTTTGCTTAAGTTTCATTGATTCCTTAGACTCAGCATGGCTGATTCGAAGGCAAAGTCCAGAGCAAATAAAGGCATATTAACACCTATATCGTAATTGAATAACAAACTGAAGTTATTTTTTTAGGCACTTTTCTGTGCGCTATGCTTGATTCTACTCTCTTGTCAAAAAAACTGACACATGAGAAGGCGACAACGAAGTGATCGAGATGATAGTGGTGCAATAGCAAAAGGTATATAGTTAGCTTTTAGAGTGACATAACTGTTTGCTAATCTATCGCAACTTAATTACTAAATTAAAAATAAAATTCACTGCTCTAAAAATAAAACTCAGTCTGTAAATGACAAAAGAATTAAACTTAAGGAAGTCAACAAGTATTTCCTAAATATTGCAATTTAAAAGTGCGTGTAGTTGGCAACACTGTTTACCTACTATAAGCCTAATTTCTTAGTAAAAAGTAAAATAATAACAAAAGTATTAATATTTTACAAAAAATAAATTTATATTAAAAATTATAATAGTGCGAAAAAGTTAATTAATAATTCCATTTGTTTATTTTCAGTATTTCTGATAGTTTTTCTTATAATACTGCAAAGCATATATCGGTTTCACTTAACTTAATGATTTGTCGGCATACATTTTGACTTCAGTTTAACTCTACCATTACTAATGTTTCAGACAATATTGTGCAAGAAACCTAAGTGAAAATTTCAAGGGTTAATGCCCACTGTACAGTAAGTAATTTTTTTCGGTCTCGAAGGATATATTTATATGCCTTCGTAGAAAAAGTGTCATATACAATATTTGCAAAAGCAAAATTCAATGTCTTCTGTGAGAAAATTAAGTGTTGGAACGCGTGACGCATAGCTGTGTTGCAATCTCTCGGTCATCTTATCTCCGGCCGTTTGATCATAGGCATTCTACCGCATAACAGCTGTTACGCTGAGCACATAATTGCATGTTCATGTAAATATTGTTGAAAATAAATTTTTTCACAGCCTCACGCTTACACAATTATTTGTAAGTACGTAGTCAACGGTTATCACGATATTACGGTAACTGAGTAATCAGCAATAACCTTGAGTATTATACAACATACAGAGAAATGCGAAATGCCAGCATCTAGAGAATGATAAAATTGCACAAATACACCTATACTTATATATATATATATATATATACGCATACACATATTGACGTAAAGGTATATATACATATACGATATGTATGTATGGGTCGGTACATCGTTTATCTGTAGATAAATGTATCTGAACAGTATGCAAACCACTCAATAAGCGCTCAATAAGGGCCGCCTGCAGGTAGTCAAGCAAGTAATCAGACTTCTCGGAAAATCTTAAGTACTTAAAATGATTACAAATAATTCCTGAAGTGATGTACATATGTTTGCGGTGAGCGTGTGTGTCAAATATTTACAAATAATTTTTAGGTTTTCAAAGTAACAACGGTAACATGATACTCTCAATAATTTTTGGAATTTTTCACAATAAATAAAATTTATTAACTATTGATAATTGCTTACAGTTGAGTGCTCAATTACTTAATTACTGTTGCTGAAAATTCCAAAAATTTAATAAAAATTTATATTTCACTTAATGAAAGCTCCACACATATACACATACTATAAACTAGCTTTGTAGTTGTAGTTGTGCGACTCACTACAATTTAATAGAATTTATGTATGTAGGTATGTGGCGGCGAGGGCATTAATTTCAATTAAATTTGGACATTTTGGAAAACTAAAGCCAATTGAAAGCTCACATTAGTATGGTTGACTGCAGCAGCTTTCATTAAAGCCTTAAAGCTTCCAAATAATTTGTGTGCGTGCAGTGTGAAAATATGTGTGATAGCAAACAATTTAATAGAATTTCACCCAATTGGGGGAGTCCAAGTGCACTACTCGTAAATGAGCGTGTAAATAAACTAAATATTGAGCGCTTCAACGAGTGCGGGAGTTGAGTATTTAGGCGATTCGACTACGGAACATGTATTTGGATGTGGTTGTTGTTGTGACATGAAGGCACGAAGTGGGGCAAATTTTGTGTAATAAGCACATGAGCTGGGACTATGCATGTGTAAATGTGTTTACATACATGTACGTATATATGTATATGGATGAAAAAGTTGCGCTACATGACAAACAAAAGCATTTTCATTTTATTTCACAATCAAACAAAATATCAAATAACAAATTAAATATAAAAATATTAAAAAAATGTTAAAAAATATTTCAGTTCATTAATTTTTAATATTCATCACTGTCCACACCAAATAGAAATACATATGTACATACAAGCATCTTTGTTTCTTTTAATATTTTAATTTTGAATACAACTCTTTTACTAAGCGTACGAGTTGTTCTTTGTTGTTGTTGTTGTAAGCAAAATAAATGCTTTATGACACAATTTTTTGTAGACATATGTAAATGTGTATATGTGAGTGTGTGTAAAATTTTAGCAGTTTTGCTGTCAGCCACAATATTCGAAATCCAGCCGTGATTTGGCCTTTTGAAAATTATGAAAAATTATGAGTGGGTCATTGAACATGGACCAGTCGCTGGGCGCCAGTGGGGGGTCAAATGGTGTGACATGTGCGTGGTTGGCGCCGGTTGCATTGAGCAATTTAGTAAGAAAAAAGATGTTAATTTGTCTGCGTAATTTTGAGGCTCAAAATTAAAAATTTACCAATGCTTACAAAAATTATTTTTTCATACACAAATTTTAATTCTTGCGTAAAAAAATTCAGCTTCCAAAAAAAATTGTAACTATAAGACTTTTGTGAGCTTTAGAAGGAAAAATTTTATATTTTAAATTAACAAAAAATTTTTTTTAAACAATTCAATTGTGTGTAGTGGAAAAAAATTACCATTTTGAAGAACAATTTAATAAGTTTAAAACGAAGCTATGAAATTTTTTATTTTTGTTAATCAAATAATAATATTTGATGAATAGCAGTTTTCTATTATAAAAAATATACTTTTAAAAACATTATATTACATAACATAATACAAACTTTATTATTGTAAACTTTTTAAAAAAAAATATAGATTTTCGAATAAGTTTTTTGAAGAACATACTTTATTTTTTTCTGTCTTCAGGTTCCTAAATAGTTGTTGTTATACAACTTTTATAAATTTTGAAAGGAATAAATTTAGGTACATAAAAAACAATACTGCAAAAATATTATAATTTTGAAAAAAAATGTATATGTTGAAATACGAAAGTGGAAAATTTTAGTTTTGAAAATTAAATTTTAATATTTGAAGAACAAAATATGTTTCTAAATATTTCCAAAAATATTGCATTGATATAAAATGTTTGAAAAAAATAGGTTTTTTGACAAACATTTTAATTTTTGAAAAAAAATGGATTTTCTGAATATAAATAAAATTATTGAAATTATGGAAATTTGCAACTCATTTTATATAAATTTTCCAACAAATACCATCAAAAAATTAAATCTCCAAAAAAACTTTTAGTATATTTAATTTGTGGAACCAAAATTCTCCCTTTCATATGTGTCAATAAATGAAAAATACATGCTTCATTTTATATTATTAATCCATTTGACCTATTTTTAACGATGTGTTGAATTAGTCACTCTTATTTACAATAAACGAAAAATTTTGCGAAAATATAAATTTATTAAATAGCTAAATTTTAATGGGTTATTTTAGTCACTGCCCGATATAAAATAAAAAATAAAATATTTTAATTCTGTGTTATAAATAGATATTAAATAATATTCATTGAAAAAATTCTGAAAATTTAGATTAAAAAAATCTCAAAATATTTTTGCTGCCATAGACGTGACAACGCAAGGATAAAGAAATAAAAATATCCAACTCAACTTGAGTTGATTTAAGCGATTCTGACATAAACGCACAATTATTAAAAAATTCAATCACATCTAGATGGAATATTAGTGGCATACAAAATAAAAAAAAACAAGAAAAGTCGTAACTTTAGTTGCACCGAAGCAATAATTATCTGCACTGGTGCTTTTTTATAGTATAAAAGAATATAAAAAGATCTTTGAACAATATTTTCGGAGATTATAGTGATGCTTTAGTTGTGCCAAAGAAAATAAAATATCTCGTCAAAAAAAAAGTTTTTCGTACAAGAACATAATTTTGGTTGTTCAGTTTGTATGGCAGCTATACGCTATAGTGGTTCCGACCAATAAGCAGCTTCTTGAAGAGAAAATAACGTATGCAAAATTTCGGAGCGATATCTCAAAAACTGAGACACAAGTTTGCGTATATACACAGAAAGACGAGCATGGCTAAACCGACGCAGCTCGTCACGCTGAACATTTTATAGATCTCTATATATATTTTATGACGTTTCCTTTTGGGTGTTACAAGCATCGTGGTGAACTTAATATACCCACATATTCAGGGTATAAATAATATACGTATATATGAATGAACAATATAATCCAAAAAAGAAAATAAAATAAGATTTGCCTAGTTTCCTAATCAGTTTATTGCTGCTATAGAATTTATACTTAACGCTCTTTACATATACCCATATATGTATGTATATTGTCCAACACTATTTCAACAACAAAGCTAACTTTCATCTATTAAAACGCTCATGTGAAATCACAGCGATTTATCAGATCTTCGGGTGATCTTCATGCTTGCCCAACAGCTGCGACCGTGATAAAGAGCATAAATCACTAGCAAGAGCAATTAAAAAAAGCAACAACTCTGCAATAGTAGTACCCACGCAACTCCAAATATGTATAAGCAAACAAATAGAAAAGCAAAAGAACTAAGAAATTAAATTAAATAATTTATAATTTGACAAAATCGCTGGCAAATATAACTTTCATCACAAAATTTATGCGCAAAAAAAAACCTCACAAAAAAAATTCCAAACATAATGAACAACTATATAAAAAAAACAGAAAAAGAGAAGCAGCTAGCACTATGATAGCGAGAAGCAATGGAAACAAAAACTAGGCGCTGGTGACCAGGTATTTTCGGGGGAGCAGACTTAAGGGGCATTTCTTTTATACACGCATACTTTGTTGGTATCGAAGGCAAATAGCGTGATATGGCTGTGAATTGTGTCAGCGCGTACGAAATTTCTTTATTAAAAATGCAAAATTCGCACAGAAGGCAACGGTACATGAACGCATGAGGCGAAAAGACAGCAACGAAGTTTAGGCAAGAGTAAGTGACATGATTTTTATGCACTTACAGTTGACTTTACGCTTGCCTTGAAGCGCTAATTGCACACTGTAAAGAAATTTTAATTCGATCAAAGCAAAGATTTCTTATTATCAGGGCTTTAAATTCGCGCGCCTGCTCTCTCTCTCACGTTACACATGATTGTGGATGCTTTCACAGGTGAAGCAAAGCGTTGATTTTTGGAAATTCCCCAATTTTTTTCAATGTTTTTACAGAGTATTGAATTTTTATAGCGATTTGAGAATTTCTTCAACTTAAATGCTTAAATGCTATATTGCCTCGCTTGAGCGCGGCAGCCTACTAAAAGCATTGCTCTGATACGCGCGTTGGCGCTACTTTGTTGTTGCTGTTCACTGATAGCATTAACAACATGAAATAAAATATTAATTTGTTTATTTTGCCTCGTTTGTGCTTTCATTTTATTGCCGCAACTCGGCTGTTGCAAGTGTTTTATTGCGGTATATCCGCTTCCCACAGCCAAGCACTTGCGTGCGATAAATAAAAAAAGGAGAAATGCTATAAGGAGAGAAAACTGCAGTGGCGGGGAAGCGGAGTTGCAGCTAAATGTGCGCCAAAATAGAGGAGAAAAATTACAGCAAACTTCGAAGTTCTTGCTCTCGAACGCGCCAATATATATTTATTTTTTATTTAAATATTTTTTTGGAACTAATTTAAATATTTTTTTTATAAATATTATCTTAGTCTTCATTACATTTCATATATTTTAGCCCAAATATGCATATTTTTTCAAATCATGTTTTCAATATTCACATTTTGTTACATACAACATACATATGTATATATTACCTTCCAAAGCACATTTTCTTGCCGAAAAACGCAACAACTGTTATTATTATTGGAATTCGCGCTGCTTACCAATTTTTCGTTTTGAGGTCACAATATTTTTAACCTTGTTTTCCTATAGCTTAAGCACACAAAGCCACTAAATCGCTTGCTATTTCTAAATTTCGCACTTGAAATTTCGAAATTCAAATATTGGCGCCGATCGGCCGATCTTTACGATTAACACTCTCTGCTTTATTGCAACACTTCTACACTTTTACACAAATCCACTTGTTTCTTTTTCTGCTACTTCACCTTAATATATTTTTTAATTTCTCTTATTTAACACTCGTTAACGTTGACTTTGTAATAAATTTGTGATTTTTATTGCCATATCGTTGTGTTTTGGTTGTGCTTGATTGGATTTTATTATATATTTTTTTACACTAAACACTTTGTATTCGTAGACTGTTGAACACACACAAATAAAAATTTAAATATATTTCTTTTAAAATAAGCACGTAAAATGTAGCTATATTACTTTTCGTTTTTTTTTTCTGTATTCTGTTTTGTAATTGAATTCTAATTTTTTCCACGCTATATAAGCTTACTCTTTGTTGTTATCAATAATCGTTGTAAATTGTTTTGCTTGCGCGACGATCGCCGTATTTTTCATCCGTTCGAAACGGTATCTCGATTTTGACTGAACTACAGTTGCTTGATATTGTGTTGGAAATGCATCATTATTAGCAGCTAGAGCGTAAAGTCGCATAGTCCAACGAAACCATGCCGACCAACGAAGATCGCCCACGGCAGAAAAGACAAGAGCGCAGCGAGCTATGAGTGGCTGAAATGACCTAACAGAAGAAAAGAAAACTCTGTTAATGCCGCTGTTGATGGTCAACTGGTTGCGCTCCCGCACAAAAGAGATAAGAGCGATATCTGTGCATGCAGAGAGCTAGCGAGTAAACGGCGGTGGCGCATGAGCGTGCGAAGATTGGTAGCTTAAGCAAGAATAAACAATTTGTTTTAAATGAAGTACGACCTAAAATATATATATGTAGGTTTTGTTAGTAAAAGTGTCTTATTTAGAGCGCTCAGACTGCATTTTGGTTTTTTGCGGAATTTTTATTACTCTTAAACCAATTACAACTAGCACAGATCTTCTTAAGAAATATAAGCGCTACTTATATACATAAAATAGCTTTTGTTTATAAAAGTGCCGAACACTAACGATATTCAAAAGCACAGCAAATCGCCGCTAGAACATCTCCAGCAAATTTGATCACTCACTTATCTAATCTGTAAATCCGTCACGTGTCACACTTTCCAACTGCTTTCAATCAGAAACACTTTTCAACGGCTTCTACAACGCCGACGCACCTTATACTGCAGTCAAACAGACCTACAAATATATTATATATATAAATGAACATAATATGTACGTACACATATACATATGAAAGTACATACATACATACAAATTATGGTCATCAGACCGCGTTAAAAAGACATAAAATACAACCATATTATTGATATATATTTAAAACTACTTGTTCAGTTCATACCTGTCGGAAAATCTAAGCTGACTCTGTAGGTTCCGCTACCGTTTACATTTTATTGAGGAATGTTCCGTTATATTTTTTGACACAAGTCACGTAATCTTCCTCTTCGAGGTTTCGACTTTAGAAGAAATAAATTAAAATATAAAAAATACCAAAAAATTTAATATTATATCATTATTAAAAATAGCCTTCAATTCTGCTAAGAAAAGCAGCTTTCAAAAGTTGCTTAATTTACCCGACTTGTGTATAAAATATGGGTATTACAATTGTTTGCATCTATATAAATCTGATTTTTTTGTTGAACATGGCGCAACTTACAACGCTGAAGTATTTTTGTTTTTGGTAAGAAAGAAGCTGTTATAAACCACAAACCCATAACCAAAATGCGATTTTCATTCATACACATTTTGAAAAGTGAGGGACAAGTCCTAACCATACTTTTGAGATCTTTTAGTTTTCAGCATCTATTCAGCTTATAAAAACGATGGCTAAATGCAGCGCTGAAAGTCATAGAGCAAAAAAATACAAGTCATATCCCAGCTTAATATGTTTGCACGACTTTGAGACTTCGACAATTATCAAATCTAAGAATGCTTAGGAAACCTAACAAAAACTGCCAATACGTTTTAAACAAATGAAGTAGAGTTAGCATTATGCGAACTTTTATTTATTATAGGCCTTTCTAAAATATTCGTGACAAACAGCCCCATTTATCAACCCCTTAGACATACAAATTTTTCCTACATGGTATGCTCTATAGGTACATTATCACAGCTGTTTATATGCCGCTGACTCTCTCAGCTCTTGCTAGATTGATTTCTCCCGAAGTGCTGGCCATCGAACGCCCTGCCATAAGAAAAATCACCGATCAATTTAACCATCCGGCTAACATGCACGCACTTACATACATATGTACATGTGTATGTATGTTTGTGCATAGTAGTTTCTGCAATGAAAGTCGTTTCCCAGCCATAAACAATCTGACAAACATGCATACGGGCAGCTCACAATATGACAAAACTAAGTCAAAACCATAAAGTTGTTTACATTGTTCCTCAGTGTGTATGTATGTACAGTATATAGCAGCCGATGAGCGTTTATTTGCTCTCACTTATTCCCGATCTGATTGCCTACCGCTTGGCTTAAGTAGCGCTGTTAATCATGTGTTTTAACAGTGCTCCACTACTGTTAGCTTCGTTGGGGGTGTTAACAGTGAATGTTAAAGTGTCATCTCTGCTGTTAATGTGCATAAATAAATGCGTTGAGAGCAGTTACTATTAATGAGAGTCCGTTTCTTTTAGCAGTTTGCAAGTTGTTAGCATATACTGTTATCAGAGTTCATAAGAGGCGACTGAATATCGTAAAAACATAGATCTTGCAGTTATCGTAATTTGTACATAGGCATTTTTATAAAATAACGGGTGTTTTTTCAGACGTGTGGTTTTCAAGGAGATATTACTTTTTTAGGTTTTTTTTTTGATAGCTATTACTTGATTTATACTCAGTTTGGTCTGCCATTTAATAATAAATATACTTATTCCGGAACAACGTATGCAAACCGTGCAATTTTATTACCAAAAGTAAAGGTTCGGTTCGCGCCACGACCAACCATGGATTGGTTTCGGTCCACGTTTACTCTAGTGGCCATAATGTTACAGTCATCCCTATAGAGCCATGAGTAATTACTTTTTCGTGGCTGAATTGCAGTATGTTCATGTGGACGACCTCTGCTTCAAAAAGACAGCGTTAAATGCCATAGAGCTAACGAAATAATCAATTTATTGAAGGCAACTTTTGGTGAGCGCTTAATCTCGCGTCGTGGGCTTGTGGCGTGGTCTCTAAGATCGTGCGATTTAACGCCGCTGGGCTATTTTTTGTGGGGTGAGGTGAAGGCGCCTGTCTACGCAGATGAGCACGAGACGAGTGACGCTTTGCAAGAGAATAATTGGCTCGTTATTGCTGACATACTGCCATAATTGCTGTAGAAAGCGGTCGAAAATTGGACATCGCGGCTGGAATTTATTCGAGCTTGCCCTAAATCATCTTGCAAACGTAATGTCGTACCCTTGTCTTTATAATAAAGTTAAATTCTTGAACGTAACATTGTATAATATGCGTTATATACCACGTGTCTAAAATAAACACCCTTTATAAGTACTCTATCAAGATTTTAGTAAAATAATTTCACTGTTATCTATCTACATATCTAAGTACTTAATAGACTTGAACCCTTTCCAAATTTTATTTTTTAATTTTAATTTTTTTAATTTAATGCTTATTTCAAAAATATTGTATAAACATTTCAAGTCGATTGGCGTGAAATTTACGATGCTTTGAGAATTTTTGTCTTAATTTTGAGTGTACTTTTAAATAATTCACCCACAACTCACATTTTCAAGGGCGGTGCCTTTAATGCCTTCATAACTACTGCACTGAACCTTTTGAAACTTTGAACACTACTTCTGTAAGTAATTAGCTAACAACGGAGAGCTATCTTAAATTATGCATTATATTACAATAACAAAGATAGCAATACTATTATATATAATACTGCAATAGCAAAAACAAAAATTACCAAAACATAAAAAATCAAACAAAGTCTTCATACAGCTACCACAAAAATTAAAAAATATATATGCAAAAATATTTTTTCTTGAACCTTAGTATATGGTTGGTCCATCTGCTGCTCATTTGTCTGCTATGGAAACTGATTGATAAGAATTAAGTTCTTGTATGGAAGAAATAGAAAACTTTTTATTTGATAATATATCTTCACGAAATTTGGCATGAAGTATTGTGCACGGCAACACTAAAATCTCCAAAGATTATATTTAGACCGGACGACTGCAGTATATATCTACCAAACTGCACATTTTTTATTTGACAAGATATATTCACACAATTTAGAATATATTTTTATTCAAGCTAATGCTCCTGTTGTATTGTTCAGATCAGATCACTATAACATATAGACCTAACTGGCCTATTAAAATTTCAATAAAGGTCGTCATAAAATATATTTTTTCCAAGTTAAGTAAGCTCTATCCGTCTTAAAAGTTGTTTTTATCAAACACTGTGACTAGAAAGAAGTAGCAAAACGTTTTCCGTTGGAAGCAAACTGTTATACATACATATAACGTGTATTTCTATTCCTATTAATGGATAAATTATACAACCGTTGAGCGATCTTTATAAAATAGTATATACTTGTATAAGTTACTCGGAAGTAGTAATTAGAAGTTTTCCTTTAAAGTTAATGAAAATTTACAACTTGTCAGAAAATAACAAAAAGTTAGGACTTTATACATAAAAAATTAATTATAATTGCACTAATTTAAATATTTATTTTGTTTTTGCTTAAGTAAAAGCAGCTGAAAAGTTGCTTTCATCAACCAGAAAACATTATTGACTTTGAAATCTATTTTCCAAGTGATGTGCAATGTAATGCGCGGTGTGTCAATTATTGGGGGATGTATGTGCTTTGTTTATATGTATGTGTGTGCTTAGGTATGACGAATGTGCTTATATGTACCAGTTTCATTTGCTTAGCTGCACCAATAGTTTCGTAGAAAAATACCACAATTTTGGTTCAAATGGCAAGGCAGCGCATAACATCACATAGCTGCATTGTATTTGTTATTCACACACACACATATACATATGTACTAAAGTGCTGCGGCACAACGCTGTGACAGAGATGCCACTTATATTTACTTAAGAGCCCATTAAGCGTGATAAGTAACATACATGATCATATGTACATACATATATGCATGTGTATGTGTATAAGTATGTATGTATATGTGTATGCCTGTAAAATAACCTCACCGCCCCCACATTGTTCTTATGTCTCTCAAAAAAAGTGGTTGTTGCATACTTTTCAATTTAATTCCACGCGTTATGCGAGATTTCTATATGGCTGTATATGTGTGTGTGTGTTCAAACATATTTCACTTTTATTGCATTTATGCTGTGCAAATTGAGTCTGTGTTATAATGCGGCTGAAACATACACAATGTAAACAAATTTAGCCAACAAAAAAGCGTTTTATTGCCAGGAATTCGCGCAGTTGAATTAAAGCGGAAAATGTTCGCCAACTTTTTGCCGAGCTTTTCACTCCACGCAAGTACAACTGCACACTTACACACACATATACATGCATGTAAGTGTATAGGTAATTGTTTTTGTTGTTGCGCAATTTATTTGCAGGAAAATCGCGTTTCCTTCTTTATTTCGAATTTAAACAGGCGTTTCAGCTTTACGATTGCCTTCCGCTGCGCGTAAAGTTATGCGCATACACATATACACATAGGTATTCGAGTACATTTACACATTGTGTTCTATAAAACATTTTTAATTGCGTTAAGTTTTGCATTTTAAAAATGTAAATCGAAATTGTGATATAAACACTTCCGGTAATATTTGTTTTCGCACCACACATTTTTTCATATGTTTTTCAAGTATGTTGTGCGTAATAAATATTTAATGCATTTTATGCGTTAATCGAATTTTTTCACATTTGCTTATTTAGGTCACGTTTCGGAAGCCGCCGCCGGCGCAGAGGGTTGAAGGCTTGTTTTTGGTCGCTTAAAATTTTTGTAAAACTTCTCCTGCTTATGTGCTGTAAATGCACTGCTGGAAGTACACTCGGTTGAAGGACACTAAATTTCAAGTGACAACATAATTTTTAGCAGTTATTATTTTTTGGGAAAATAACTAAATTTTGCTAGGTTGTTGACATCAAAAATATCACCAAGCAAGGAGCATCAGAAATATTTAAGGTGTAAACGTTTTGCTAGTTCTTTCTAGCCACTTTGTTGTATATAAACAACCTTTAAGTAGATTTAAAGTTACTTAAGAAGGAAATTATATATCTTATGAAGATCTTTATATCGATTTTGATCGGGCACTATGAATGACAGCTATATGCTCTAATGATCCGATCTGAACAATATACCAGGTGTACCGGTATGAAATGTTTTTGTATAAATGAAATAATAATTTTTAATAGAAAAAAAAATAAAAAATTATTTAAAGTATTGAACATTGCTTTTTAAACATTTTGACCATCTTTCTGGTCATTTGTAAATACCATGTCAACAATCAAATCCAAACACCAAATTTTTGACTTCTGCTTAGGAATCGAAGTGCTGCTCAGCCAATGCGTGTCTCATCGATGAAAGCAAATGGTAATCGGAAGGGGCCAAGTCTGGTGAATACGGCGGGTGGGGTAGCATCCAAGTACTTTCATTGTATCCTAGACCGATTTTTCACACTATTCGATCTTTCCCAAAGCTTTCAAATGGTCTGATATTGTTTGTTGTGCAACACTTAGCACGGCTGTCATTTGCTTTTGACATAAAGTATCATCTTTATCCAATATTGCTTGCAGTTCGGTGTCTTCAAACTTTTTGGTGGTTTTCAACGCTCTTCATTTCTTACATCAAAATCATTATTTCTGAACTGTTGAAACCATCTTATGCATGTTGCTTCTGATGGAGCATGATCACCATATGCCTCGACAAGCATTCGAAGCGACTCTGCAGCACTTTTCTTCGAATGGAAACAAAAAATAATGCTTTCCGCAAATCATCACTTTCCGGTACAAAATTTGACATTTTCAACACAATGAAAAAATATGATGTTGTTTGTTCAACATGTAAGGTTAATAAATATGTTTGACAGATGTCATGCCAACCAAACAGAAAAAAATTAAGCCTCGTTCACAACTAGTGTCCTCTACCAACATATTTGTATCTTAACGCTCACTTCATACCGGTATAACTGGTACTCGGAGATTGTATGATTGTCTAGGACAATAATCTTTGTCAAATTTCGTGAAGATGTATTGTCAAATAATAACGTTTTTCATACTTGAACTTGATTTGAAACGGTAAGTTTGTATGACAGCTATATGATATACTGGTTCGATCTAAACAATTTGTTCGGAGATTGTATAATTTTTTGTTGGACCATAATCTACGTCAGATTTCGTGAAACTATCTTGTCAAATAAAAAAGTTTTTCTCACAAGAACTTGATATTGAACGCTTGGTTTATTTGGGAGCTATATCCTATGTTGGTCCAGTATCGGCGATTCTGGCAAACAAGCCTCTTGGGAAGAAGCGGACGTGTGCAAATATTCAGATCAAGATCTCAAAACATGAGGGAGTAGTTCGCGTACTGACGTGGTGACAGATAGACAGACTAAATCGACTCAGCCCGTCACGCTGCTCATTTAAATATATAATTTATAGGTTGTTCCTCGTTTGCTTATAGTAATTATAAACTTCTGGCAAACTTAATACACCTTCTTCAGGATATTACAATTTCCGAACGAACACCAACGCCGATTGAAATGCGGTTATTAAAAAGTAAAGCATACGTCAGAAATCGGGCCGAAATCATAAATTTATAAATTCCATTTCATATTTGCGAAATTATGCTCTTTTGTTGTAAGCGAGTGCAAAAACTACGCTGAATTGGTCGAAAGCGAATGATTAAGTGGGGCGTTAGGTATATCACCTTAAAAATATATAAAAAACGAAAAAATGGCTGAGAAGACCCCAAGTGATAAAATTACACTGTGATTAACCGTCAATCGTCTTGGGCTTATCTGCGTAGACACGTGACTCCACATTATCGAAAAACGAAGATAGTAATACTAAACATTTGTACACAAAATACACCACTAATACTAACTAAGGGTAAGAGTTTAACCTCACTGAATGACTGCTCATTATTTCATTTGCTTTAAGTGAGGTGGAAAAAAAGTAGACATCAATTTAGAGAAGTTAGAAGAATGTACATATTTCAACGATTGCCGAAGGTTGGTTTCCTATTTCAACTAAATGACACTCAAATCCCAAAGTAACCTTATAGCTGATAAAAAAGCGACTACAAATGAATGATGTCTCATAACCATTTCAAACGAAATTTTTCATTATTCATGTTAATAAACCTCCCACCACATACGAGTATGTCGCTGATTGAGGGCAAAAAACCTGACCTTTCACAATGTCATCTTTTTGTTGTGTGTTTGGAACGCACAACGCTCGAGAAATACCCGCTTTTATTACACAAGATTTTCACACTTATTCACTAAGCAAGAGAGCTTGTAGACACAGAGCTGCCAAGTTTCTTGGATTCCCGCAAGGAATTAACACCAAACATTCCAATTAATGGTGCAAACAGAACACCAAAGATGACGTACACACATACATATACGAATATATGCAAACATATATGAAAAATGAGCAAAACACCATGCAACAACTTCATTCAAGTTCACAGCCTACTTATATACATGTGTGTATGTATGCTTGTATGTGAATAGGTGGTGTGCCGTGCGAAGGGGGAGTCCACATGCATATTAATTGTAATTTGTCATCATTCATGCAAAGCAGCCGACCAACGAAGACGAGCGCGGTCTCACGCACCGACCGCCATGCCGGCACAAAGCGGAATGCATTTAATTCAGGCTTTCATACCAACCCAATTACTTAGATTTATGCTTGATATACTTGTAAAATAAATGGCATTGCCTTAAGACCGGCTCCTCTTGCCCGCCAGCTTCACTACATGCACACAAACACACAGACATTTAGGTAAATATTTCCCAGTTAATTCCGTGTGTGTCTTTGTTATTTAATGTATTGAAGTGTTGTGGTATTGTACATACATATCCCTAAATATATTTCTACATGTATACATATGTATTTACTTGTATGTATGTGTAAATGAAATACTTTTGTGGCTTTGCTGACGATTCACTTTGCGACTTAATGAAAATGTGTGGATATCAATCGAAATTTGAACGCCTTGTAGTTGCTGGTGTGATGTGTGTACGGCCTTTTACATTTACAATGCGTAATAACACAATATTTCTTTATGTTGTTTCATTTAGTTTATACATTTGATTAATAATATAATAGTAGTAACTATGAAAGGGTTTCTAGATTGGATTAATGATAGAACAAACGACTTGGTGACGTTTTTTCTAGCAACAATTACACCAATTATGAAAGGGCTGTGTTTTGTAAACGAGTGCGAGGCAAAAAAAAAAAAAGCATAAAGAAAAAAGGCTGCAACCGAAGTTACAATACCCCTCACAAATACTAAAGATTCCTCACAAGAACTAGATTCTGATCGGCCAGTTGCCGTACAAAGCTTTATGCTATATTGATCAGATCAATTTCTTCGCAGATTAAACCATTGCTTTAGGTTATAATTGGTGCCGAATTTCGTGAAGATGTCTCGTTAAATGAAAAAGTTTTCCATACAAACACTTGATTCCAATAGTTCAATTTGTATGGCTGCTATATGCTATAGTCATCCGCTCTGAAAAATTTGTTCGACGATTTTATCACTGCCTTGGACAATAACCCATATCAAAGATATCTTCATAAATCTTGTCAAATAAAAAAGTTGTTCTTACCAGAACTTGACATTAATCGATCAATTTATATGGTCGCTATATCCTATAGCGGTTAAATATCGGAAATTCTGACAGACTAGTAAGCTTCTTGTGGAGAAACAGACGTATGCAAAAATTCAGATCGATGTATATTAAAAATTGTTAAATTTTTAGTCAGATAGCTCGAAATAAAAACTTTTTCAACAGAACACTCTAAAAAAAATTTCCTCCATCTGTTTAATACTGACACTTAAAAATGCTCAAAGCTCAAAAGGTTTAGAAACTATATTTTAATAGAAAAATAAAATTCTTTTAGCTATTCGAAGTATATTGGGAAAGTATTATCTTGAATTGAGAAACAATAGTAAAGCAAGAATCCATACATTTTGAGGGTAACCTAATTAACCATTCAAAATATGACTCTCTGGCATATTGCTTAATTTAACCATGATCTTTTGGAGATGGAGCATCGTGCTGCCTCGTAAAACTATACCATATGTTAGGTAGTTCCCAAATCTAGTGAAATTCCTTTCCCTGCCTTTCCCGCTTTTAGTCTGTACTAGACTAAAGGTGATGTTCTTTTGCTCACAGTACTTCATTTCTAGATTCGTGCATGGCTCAGAATATTTCGTCAAAACATATGTTTCTTAAATTTGAGAAATAATAACGTTATAACTGATATTTTCAAAATATGCTGAAAGTGTCACAGCACGATAGAATCGCTACTGCAATAACGACCAAACCTAAAAAATTGTGCGTGTTTTGCGAGTTTGTCAGCAATAAGTAAGAGAAAATTTGTCGCATGCGATACCAAATGGCTTATATTTTATCTCAAGAAATATAAAATTAATTTTTTTGAAAGAATACACATTTAATTTAGTTACATAAAAATTTCATAGATAATAGCATAGTTGTCTGCTATTTCATGCCATATACTCTAGAAACATTTTCACAACGCTTGGGGAGCGAGCGGCATTATTCGAAAGAAAATGCCCCTAAAAGAGACAAGCTTCAGCAGCAACTTGCCAAAAGCAACCAGGCTGCCAGCTACACGAAACAAGTAGCCGTGGATTCTTTGCGCCTGCTGCAACTTTTTAAAATTTTTATTTTTAGATGTTGTTGTTGTTATTGTTGTTACTGTGTGTATTCCAAAAGTACTAAACTTTGCTTGTGTCTGGAGTATGCCGCCTCCACTCAACACTTGCCACCCATTAACGCCTTGGCAATACGCCTGCTCTCATGTCTCTGCTCGAATAGAATTTCGCACAATTTCCAATAAGTGTTGCATGTACCTACATACATATGTATGTGCATATGTTTGTATGTGTGCGTGCTTGTGCGTTTGTTTGTAAACAAACGGTCTGAACGAATACGCGCGCCAAAATAAATTATCGTGTTCATTTCATACATTTATTTGAAACCGATTCTGTGTGTGTGTGTTTGTGTAGATGTAGCCATATGGGTTTGGTTGCACAGTTGTGTGGCGCAGTGTTTCATTTCCGTAATTACGCACCCGCAACCCAACGCCATGCAGTCCAACTACAAAGTAAGCTTTATTTTCAAAACATTTTTTGTAAATTTTTCCGAAATTCGCCCGGAAAATCATTCCCCCCTCGGCTTTACGCCGCCAAACGACACACAAACAGAGTTCCCACAGGCACTCGCGTCACTTCTAGATTAATACCCAAACGATATGCAATATATTTACATTTACATTTACTTATTTAAACGCGCATAAATTTGTATTTGCCGCAAAATCGAAAATGAAAATAATTAAAATATATTTGGTGGTTGATTTTCTGGTGTGAAATGATTTTCACTCCAAAGCAATCTATTGGCGCGCTATTTGTTGTTAGTATTTTTTTGTAGTTTGTTTTTGTAATTCTTTTTTTGTTTTTTTTTGCTGTTTTTTCTTGTTTTTGGTTTCGTTTATGTTATTTTCCAGCACTTTGTTGCTGTCATTTATTGCTTTGGCTGTTTTTCATTTTTAGCAAACACGCTCTGCTGACAACTCGCTCTGCTGAAAAGTGCGCAAAATTTACATTTTAAATTCATTTTGTATGGAAATTTTCAATTCGAATGCGAAAAAATAGCCTAAGAGCCGTGTAATGCAAATGGGGAAAATGAAATGCAGCAATTTTCCAATTTTAATTTCTGTTTGCCGTTGCGCGTTGCGCGTTGATGTGTAACAGCTGAAGTGGCGTGTTCTTGTAATGAAATAAATGGAAATTAAATGCTAGAAATTCTATATGTATCGACAGCATATGCTGATTGGTGGTTTTGTGTTCGCAACTCGATTGGAAAGCGCATACTCGATTGTGTACGAAAAAAAATCAACGATTTCAAATCACTCGTTTTTGTTAAGTGGTTTGAAGTAGAATTTTACACCAATACTTTTATATTATAAAAGCAACATTATTTTTGGTTAGAATGGAGTATGGTTATCAGAAATTTTTATACGTTCGCAACATGTTGCATAGAGTGTGGTTCTGTTTCTCTTAGGTGATCATAATCATTGTTTGCTCATTTGAACTGTTATTTTGTGGCAAATAGATGCTATTGTAAATATAATATTTATTTCTATGGTTATTAACGGTTTAAAAAATATCTTATAAATGTCGTGGTAATAATGAATTTATTTTATTAAATTACAAGAAAATGAATTTTTACAGCGGTTGGCAACTCTTTTATTAGATTATTTACGACCGAAAAATATATATTCTATGATTAATTTAATCTGACACTCACATTAGTATAAATATGCAAAAAAATGTAAGCTTTAAACCTCTACAGTTTACTACCCTTTTAGAAGTGTTTCTTAAATTTAAAATTTGTTATTATAAAATTTTCAAACGTATGGCAACCTCTTTCAAAAATACTTTCAGGTAGAGGTCTTTTCAAATCCCTTTAAATTTTTGTTTTACAATCTTAATTTAATAATTTATTAATTCTTTTGACTTTAACCTTTTAAATATGTGGCAGCGTCTTCCTTAAATACCAGCTAGCATTCTTAAATCTTGCTGGTGCTTCTTTATTTTCCCAACATACTTAGATAAAAACTTTAAAATATGCAACCCTCCTCACAAATGTTTTCTGCGGTAACTTTTCTTAACCTCTTTGTCAATTTAAATATTCTAATTTTTTTTATTGCTTAATATTTCTTTCCACATACGAGTATTGGCTAAACACCTCATATACATTGAATCTAGAGAGTACATTAAGGTGACTCGCAGGTTCATGATGCTTTAAGAAGACATGGCAAACTGACAGTAAGAATCACAGTAACGGTAAGTTTCAATCTGAAATCAATCCTACATTTAACTGATCGAATGAGAAAATAACATGTCCTATCCTCACCTGGACTCGGTTTTAGGTACACCGAAAAATCCACTGTAAACTTATCATATTCATCAAACTTATACTGCCCCTCAGGAAACACATTTTTCAAGTGTCCAGTATAATTAGAATTTAAACGATTTTCGGCATTTTCCTTGTGGTATGTGGTATCTAGAACAATTCTAAGGACTACATAAAAGCGATGTGAACATGAATGAAAATAACACAATATTCAGATTTTAATGTTGTCTTATGTTTTGGTTCTATGGCTGATCCCAGAAATGAAGATCACACTATCATCACCAGTCTGTTGTGAATCCAGACAAATCATATATCATTAAAATGCTCTCATTCCCTCACAAATCTATTTAGAACTTTAATCTTTATTCCCGTCGGTTAAACAAATTGGATGGAGTTATATTTCACATCTTGATCACATAAAGGCTAGATAGTCTAGAAGGAAGCTGATTATTCATTGCAAATTCAACAACTGAAGTCCTAATCTTACCGCGTGAATATCGATACAACAAAGTGTTAAAATTCCTACAGCTAAGGAAAAGCGAACCGTACATGGAGCAAATTGTTCCCTAGACATGTTGCAATTTCTCTACCTTTAAGGACATCAAAGCTCTTAATATTATATACATCCGGTACTTGAATCATAAACCTTATGTCCATTCGGACGGCAATGTTATACTTTCACAAAGCCTGTAGGGCTCATCAATTGGCCTGCGTTACCACACAAATGGCTCTAGTGATGTACATTCATCCCTACATAAACTGTTCACAATTACAGATAAGTCATTACGATATCTTTTTTTTTTATCAGATCTTATGATCTTATGAAAACTTTACGAGTGATAAGAAACTATAATATTTCTTTCCTCTTTAAACGCGATAGGCCGGACTTTGTAAACCGCTGAGGCATTATTTTGTTTCTCCAACCAAAACTTTCGCTGTTTTTCAGCACAACAACGCAATATTCTCGCAACTTTCATAAAAAGGTTTCGCTTTTCCTTATAAGTATCGACATACGAACTCGTCCAGCTTTGTATCGGTTGCAATGGTCACGCCATTGACACGCCTGCAGCAATCTTTACCTTCACCCAATTACGTTACTAGTGGTCTTACCGACTTGCAACACTTACATATGTACGTTTGAGCCACTTGAGTTTATTCCTTTATAGCATGTACATTTTCACTGACACTTTCGTCGTGCAGCCGCCAGCTCTTTCCTCATATTTCCATTTGGATTGCATTCAATGAAGCCACTTTAAGCTCGACGCGTATAATATTTCGTAATTCAAATTTTATTACGCAGGTCGTTCGCCGAACTCAACGTCAAACTGCGGGCTAGCGCTCTCCTACGCTTTCGGGGCGGTCCGTTGTGGCCACTTCAAATTGCAGGCGCACCGCCACGTCTTCCGAGAGCTGCCCTTTGCTGCAGCGCTGGTCAAAAGCTTAATTTTTACGACCGTTATGTGGGCTCGAGTGCTTCGCGTTCTGCAACAAAGGCGTTGGCTTTTCCTTGCATATATGTAGGTATGTATCGCTTCTTCTCCCAGCCTTCTTCTGTTCTCTGTTTCTTCTGAAATGGCAATGTGATATTATTTATTTTATTGCTGCTGCTTGTTGCTACTTATAATTACAGTTGCTGGCGGTATTTCCTTATACGTGCATTTCCGCATCGCGGCGAATAAGTTAAAGAAAATAAGTGCTATAAAAGCTACAATAATAAAAACAACAACAGCTGCAACGTCGCTGGCGTATCGAGTCGAAAATCAATTGAAGTGCGTTGTTGCTGTTGCTGCTGCTGTTGATGCGTATTTTTCAACTTGTTGTTGTTGCTTTTTCTGCAATCGTGTCGGTGGCAATTGATTTTTTTTTTACTTATTTGCTGCTGCAGTTAAATAATTCATTAAGATGCTTTTAATTTGCCTGCAATATTTATTTTGCCAATGTGTTCCTTTGCGATACAATATTTTTTACTGCCAGCAGTAATGATTCCACATGTGTACTCAAACAATAAATTGGGGCATGCGGAGTGTGAGTTGCATTACTTTCGCTAAATTTTCGTCATCGAAATGAAATCTCTAGAACCATGTCCAAGCGAAGCTTTTAATTTGCTGTGATCAAGTCTTTTTTATCGTGAGGTTAAGTTTAGTGCGCCTTACCGTAGTCCACAGCAGATATTTTTTTATAATAAATTTTATAAAACAGATATGTATACCCTGAACTGGGTATATTAAGTTTGCCACGAAGTTTGCAACACCCAGAAGGAAACGTCGGAGACCCTTTAAAAATATATTGTATATAAATGATAAGCATGATTGGTTGAGTCGATTTATACATCTCCGTCTGTTTGTATATACGCGAATTAGTTCCTCAGGTTTTGAGATATTGATCTGAAATTCGGCAAACGCCCTTTTCTCCCTAAGAACATTGAATCTTAGTTATAAAATGAGTTGATGAATTCCAAAAGCCGCCAGTGCTAGAACCATAACGAGAAAAAGTGCTAAAAAACTATTAGTTTCTCCGCCAACATAGCGCTCTACAATAAGTATCGCGACATGTTCTCTAAATGGCTCAAGCTCTATGATTGTGTTTTTAAATTGGTATATTATATCTTAATCTTCTTTAATTTAGTTGTTCGTCTATTAAAATGTATTACTATTAATTTGGTCTAGATCTTGCAATTGCTTGTATCACATCAAAATTAGTAACCGATATGAAAAAAATTCCAGAACCAACGTCTTTTTATATATTCTTCTGACTATCTTTTATCATATTTCTTGTTGCTCTATTCGGTTGACCAAGAATTCAAGATATATAAATTTGCTAAGATTCTGTTATCGAGCTCAGTAAGTATTAGGTAGTCATTCTATGAATAGGTAGTAGTTTTAACATTGCTCTGGCATCGCTTAGAAGGGATTTACAAGCGCGTCAAACCCCTTCAATACATTCATTCCCTTTTTAGATACTGTCAAACTTATTTAGATGAAGATAAAGAGAGATTTGATTTTTCGAAGTGTTAGCTGAAAACTAGGTTAGGCTAGGTTAGGTTAAGAGGTCGATCCTAACAAGAATCTTACCGAACCGCCGGTCCGTTATGGTACCGAAAAGTTTTATATAATTGCTCATAAGACTCTCACAAATCGACAAAGCGCTTTGAGCCTATCACAAATTTGTTAACACGATTAATGTTAATTTTGGCTAGTCTCCTGGTTCGCCGAAAGTAAGACTGCCGAGATGGTTCAACTTCTGGTTTGCAAAGGCTGGACAATCGAAGAGAAAGTGCTTGTGTGTTTTCAACTGACCTTCCTCCAAAGAACTTTGATAACTTGCGTCCGATAAGAGTTTTAGCCTGACCGCATGAATGCCTATTGGAAAATGTCCACTAAGAACTTCTACACTACAACTATCCTGAAAACCATCAACGGAGTTCATTTTGGAACCCCCTTTCTAGAGTACAGGAGGATACGGGCAGGATTCCATTGAATCGCGTGAAGACTGTGGGTTGTATTGGGTTGAATTTTCATGATATACAACGGTTTTCGAAATTTCAATCAGCCATATGTAAAAATTTACCTGATGACGACGATATATGTATAGTGATAGTTGGTAGTGATGATGTGGCGATAAGAGAAAGCAATTTTTTTAAAGAAGCGGGATCGAGCAGCTTTATTCAGCATGCAAATCATTATAAATATTTCGGGAAAATTCAGTAATGAACTAGATTGGAAAGTGATTGATGCCGAAATGCATTAAGTTCGAACTACTACAGAGCTTTCATTACAACCGATGGCTGAAGTTCACTGAATACAAATTTTCGAAAATCGAAAACCATTAAAATGTTTAATATTTCCAAATAATGGGTTTCCTTGGTCCCCAAAAGAATTTTTATGAGCGCAACTTTCCTTTAGTAAGTTCTTTAGAGTAAGGACTAGAGCTTGGAGGGTCCGCTAAGTTTACAATAAATTCTAAAAGCATCTCCTGATCGGATCACCCAAAGTGGCATGCCACTAAAATTTGCCTATTAGCTAAAGCTTTTTATAAGAGAAAACTGGACATATAATAACAGATTGGGGCAGGATAATGCAGCAACCAGATATTTTAACTGATTTTGTTTTTCTTTTTTTCTCTTTTCTTACACATATACTTGTATTTGCCTTAGTTTATATGGTATATACCTATACGGAGATATAGATCAATGTAAAAGCTTTCTGAGTCGGTTGTCAAAGCTTTAAGTTCAACTTTTTAATAAATGCTCCATGGAAAAGAGCATTCCTTCGTCTTGAATTCGTTCTTATTTTTCGTCTTCTTTCGCTGCCTTTGGTTCTCGCTCTCTGAACGTAAACACTTCGTGTAAAGTGCATTTTAATTAAAAGCGAAGCTCCAAATTGTATGCAAAGCACTTGAGTGTATTCCTTCGGTGGCTTTGCTGTCCAACCCTTACCAAGTCACCACCACCACCACCACCAACAGCCCCCGAAGTCTGCATATATAAGTAAATGTTTTTATTTCGTCCAGCTCTTTTAGCTTGCATTACTGTTGTTTTTGTTTCCGTGAGGCCAAAGTGTGGCCACTTTGGTCAAACATTTACCACCGAAACAGTTCAACCGAGCTTAGTTGAGTTCAGTTCAGTACACTTAGCTCTGTTTTCATTATTTTTGTTGGTTTAATTGTTTTTTTTTTGTCTTTGTTTTTTGTCCTCTTCTGCTGAGATTTATTTTAATTGTGTACACACACATATAAATTATTTTGTTTTACAAAGTGAAGATAAACACATTTTAGTTACCGAGATTTTGTATTCTAAAATTAGCAATTTTTGTGTGTTTGTATAAGTTTTCGTCAATTTGCATGGAAACTTTTGTAGAAGAATTTTCAGGCTAAATTAATGAAATTTATACAAAACTGTTTAATGAAAATCGAGACTAAAATATGAAGAATGGTGGTATCTAATAGAAGTCACCCTCCATCAAAAAGCTTTTCAGAAGCTTTTAGAGAAAGAATCTAAATAACGCATACAAGCCATTGAAGGATTTATAAAATTCTTAGAAAATATGTATTGCATAATATAATATTAAATAGGCATTTAGAAACTCTTATATCTTATGGTGTTGCCATCTGATTTTGTAAAATTTTAAATTTTTGAAGAATAAATATTAATTTGAAAATTTTGAAAGAAGTGTATATGCAAAGTTTTACATGTTTAAAAAAGTTTGAGTTTACTTGAACGGAGTTGCCACCATTACCAAACTTTCTGAAAATGTATTTACATATATATATATATATATATAAATTATGTTGCGAAGTTGCCACCTTATTTGGTTTATAAAATATTCAATTTAATTTAAAAATTTAAATTAACGACACTAACAGTTGTTTTCAAATGCTTTATTTTGGAAAACTCAGAATTTAGGCAGTACAGTAGCGAACTTCTGAACAATATAAATTGTTCATATATGTATGTCGTCTTTAGCCTCTGTTTGTGCTCTCTCCTAAAACCCAGCAGCCATTTGTGGCACTCAAAACTTTTGGCTTAAAAATGAAGACGGCTATAGAAATTAATTCAAACGAAAGTCCCAAAATATTACCGAAATTTAATATAAGTTTTCGACACAAAGTGATAATTTTCACTATCAAAAGTTTTCCGTTTCCCTCAGGGATTCCAATGTTTTGCGCTGCTAACCGAACAATAACAACTTCCAAAACAAACAAAAAAGGGAGTGTTCTGATACTTCTTATCTGGCTCAGATATTATCACAAATCCAGTATATTCGTAAATCATAAATAATGAGGTCAGAATTATATCCGCATATATTTTTCAATTCAACGACGCATTAAATTCACTTTCGCAGCAATTCATTTTATGGCAAATCAATTAAATACTCATTAAGATTAACTGAAATCTGCTTTCTATCAATTTTTCCACAATCACACACCATTTCGCCTGATCGATTTCCACTTGAGCGTTTTGATTGAAGATTTGCGCAGATCTGCGCATTTAAATGGAAATGAGCGCTCGTATGTGCGAGAAAGAGAATCATGTTTACAACTGGGTCTACCCATACATGTGCACTTGCATCAATTTGTTTATAGCAATTGAGATTTTCTTTTGGAAAGGCAAACGTCCTTCATTCGACCAGCATGTTTACGCCAATAATTAAAATTAATCTGAGCAACTTTTCTAAACGATTTTCATATTGAACTTTTAATTGCGTTTTTAAAATGAAAGTGGTTGGTACAAAAGGAAAAATACAGATATATGTATTCGTATTATTTTCCGTCGTAAAATTTAATTTAAACAAACGTAGAAAGCGTAGAATAGCAAAAACATCTGTTATTCTGTCAATTACTAGGTACGTGTGAGTGCAATATTCATTTAAATGTGTATTATCCATAGCCAAATATAATATTAGAGAAATAATTTGTTTATTCAGAAGTTAAAGAATATATATATATAATATTATTAATACTACTGGTCAAACTCAGAAGTGGTCAGAAATTGTAAACGATCGGTCTTCTACAGAAAGGTTTGCAAAATTCTTCTGGACGATATTCGTGTCAAAAAATATCGCTAGACGGAATGATGTTTTGTGAATACGTCGTCTAAGTCCAGGGTATCAAAATTCAGCTGTGTACCGGTGTGTCAGCTGCGTTACGACAAAGTTCAAATATAATAAAAACCCTATATAACTTGAACAACATCTCGAAAAAAACATAAAATTATTGAAAATATTGATTATTAACCTATTTGGATTCGGTAGAAAATGTCAAGCTCGTATTTGACGCTGATAAAAGTTCATAAGCAGTTCAGAAGGGGGTTTAACCTTAGAAGCGATCTAATACCATAAATAGAAGGAGAAAAATGTTCAAACGAAAATATAGTAGAAATAGTATAGGGATGCCTACTTCAGAATTCACTAGTTGGATATCACTTAGGAAGGTACTCCATGTTTATTATGTTGTGTTAACCAATTTGTATGGGAGTGGCCCGTGTATACTTGTACGATTTTTACGGTGCTACCATATGTGTAAATCAAATTAAACTATGTAGGTGGCAGTTTGCTTACGCTCAAGATTTTCGAAATTCATGTTTTGTGTTTATGCAGAACAGCTGCCAATAAGACTGGAAGAACACAAGGGACACCCTCCTAAAGGCCAAGCCACATTGCATATGGGATTGCCTATAGTAAGCATGTGCTGCCCAGTTTGATAATTGAAAAGCAATTAATTTGCACAAAAACTTTTTGTGATAATTATAAAGCGATAACATATAAATATTTATCCTTAGAGTTGGAAAATTTGGTATGATTTTAATGATGAAAAGCGGCGTGTGGGCAGAAAAGGAATAAACCGTAAAGTGGAAGAAAAACAACAACTACAAAACAGAGGAGTCGGCATCCAATACACGCCACCGTTTTGCCCCCTCTCGGCAATAAAACACTCACTTCTGGCGTTATTTTGTCAGATTGGATCCAAATCAAAGCTAATTCGCCAAACGAACTAAACCGAAAGCCATTACAACAACCATACAACACAAGCAAAAGTAATGCAAATAAAATAACAAGCAAATTTTCGGCTGTTGTAACTTGAGGAATAGCAAAAGTAACAACAAAAAAGACGAATTGCTATAACATGCTGGCAACGCAATGGCAATTGACAAGTTAATGCCATGAAAAGTGAAGACTAACCACACGCACACACACACCATATACATGCCAACACACTAACACACATACCGTTATTAGACATACACACGGCATGCTGATAAAAAAATAAACCAAGAAAGTATCCTGCCTAAAAGTGGAGGCGCACAAAAATGAAAGAAATATCCGTTATTCCAAAAATCTGGCAAAAAATCGGTAGCGTATTGACAGGCCGAAATCCAAACATGAATAACATTGCCAACAACATTGCTAACAAGAGAACAATAAAAGCGTGGCAGCAGCAACAGCAACAACGCATACACAGCCATAGAACAGTGCGAACAAAAGGGCGAAATGAAGCGTTGTAGGCGATTGTGTAACAAAAATACCAATGACCGGCAGTCTAGTCCAGCAGATCAATAGAATGGTTGTATATACATACATATGGACATCAGGGTGTTCAGTTCGATTGTAGTACTTGAAACAAATTTACAAGTAAAGTAAAACTATAGGCTGATCTTGGAAAGTTGAAAACAAATTTTGCATCGCTTGAAGTTTTGCGGACATTTTTGCAATTCTTTTGACACCTTTGTGTTTTAACAGCTCTGGTAACGGTAAATAACATTGCTGAATGATAATTTTGACCATTCTTTATATTCATCAAAATCAAAATGTTATATAATTGTGTGAAATCTCTTAATATCCATAGATAAAACTTTTTTGTGTGATGCCATTTTATACTTAAAAATTTGGTTGAATTAAAAAGTCAAGTTCAAAAGGATTTCATTTGGGTTAGGGAATTACGCTTACTGCTATTTTTAACTAGTTTGCAGAATTTTTGTTTCGCCGTGGCAGTCTTTACGATGAGTTCCGCCAAGATCTGGGTTTTTGTAGCATAAACAATACAATGATTGCAGATTTATGAATAGGCAAAAATGGATCAACTTATATAAGACCGATGAGATCAAGTTTTCTGTTAATCATATTCGGCAAAAAATATGTGTTCAAGAAGCAAGGATCGAAGTATAATCGATACTGAATAACAGAATTACATTTTAAAGACTTGATTCAGAGAATATTACAGGAATTCGTTAATCATCACTATAATCGTAGCTCTTACACATAGCTTGGGATGAGGAACAGGTACAAAAAAGCTATTGGAATTATTTTTAATGTGATATTATTCTAGACCTCATTTATAATTTATCGATCTTGTGGTAGTTATATAGGCTACAACACGTATTTGTAGAGTTTCGAGACTCGAAACTGTATCAGATGAAATCGAGACTCGAAATAGTATACAATATTACTTTGATACTCATTTATTAACATTTACTTTTAGATTTGAAATTATGTTGCTCATCATTAGTCTGTAAGTGCAGTATATAGCCACTCCTCGAGCTACAGTGTAAGAAAGGAACTTTCCATAGCTACAGTTTCTTCCCACTTTCCCAATTTGAAAATTCGAGAACATAAACTATATGTCTTTTATTCATTGACTGAAATCGAAGCTCGAGACTGGAAAGAGTACTTACTTATATGTAATATGCCACCTATAAGATGAACTTAAACTGCGATATTCGAAAACGTTCCTCAGCAACAAAGAATATAATAATTTATAACATCAACACCAAATATATGGTTCTCACTGGATGAGAAATTTCGAATATTGTGACAAAAGTTAGGCTTAGCGGATGACCTTAATGCAGCTGCCAATACGAGTATATGCATGAAAGTACACGCTTATAGCACTCGCTTTTGGATGGATTGGCCGAAATTGAAGCAACAGCTGAAATAAAAAACGGAAAAAAAACAAATACAACAACAAACAACATAATTCCCATCAGCAAACAACTCAAATCATAACTATATAGTATAGACGTGCATACGAACAACCCAAACAATAACAGCAAAATAGCAACAGCAACAACAAGAACAGCATCATAGATACGAGTAAAAGCAGAACAAAACTCAAATAAAAACATTTTTAGGCTTTTTGCAAACAAAATAGCTTGCAAACCATATCGAATTACACATGCATTAGAATACGCGCACACACACACACTCGCACGCACAGAATCCTTGCCTGCTTCCTGCCAGCTTGCCTGGCAGCGTTTTGGGCGGAAATAAAAGCGGATAACATTGAAAATTTGCATTCGGACATTTACTGGGGTCCATGGCTGGCTGCACAAGTTGATGTGGGGCAATATAGTTTTTAGAGAGAAATGTCAGCATGCACATGTCCAGATGCATGTATGTGTGTATGTGTGTTGTGTGCATAAACAAAATGTTAACAACTGCATACAATGTAATATGAGGCGCCATGTTGTATATTCACTCACATATTTATGCACTACACACTTTTGTTTTGGTTTTTTATATGTGCGTTTATGTAAGAGCATGCATATTTCAGCTGGCAAAGCTGGCGCTGAATTTTTCAAAAATACACATTGCATTAGATAAGTCAACATGAACGGAAAAATGCTCCAAATCTACGGATTAGTTGATAAAAAATATATGACGAACTTTGAATATTAAATTAAGTGAGAATTTTTCGAAATAAAAAGGGCGGTTAAAGGTATATACCATTTCTAGAATACTATTTTTTCAACTTAATGGCGTTTAAAAATTTTAAGACTCATTACTTTTAATCATAATCGGCAAGCTTGACTTCGGGGGCTTGGTTGAGAGATTCTTATGCAGTCATCTTAAAGTCCGGACCTATTCCTGCCTATGGCAAGTGCTGCTGAAATTTCGCCTCAAGAGAAACTTCTGAAAATTTGTTGCTCAAGTTTTTTCCCAATGGGGATGAGGGTTGTTATGAGAGTGGCATTGTGCATTATATTATATTATGCATATCGAACTGAAGAGGTTTAGGGAAGCCTATAGTTGGAATGCTGCTTGAAGAGAGTTGGAGTTAGTATTTTAATTAAATTTATCAGATAAACCAGTTACGGATATAGCTTACTGTTGACCATAATGTTGAGATGGGTTGCCAACTGTTACTATTGTTATTGACTTATTATCAGGCTTATATATTTTAAGTGATTTTAAAGTTCACAATAGCGCCACCTTTTTGTGCCAAGGGTCACATGTTCTAAAGACTTATTCGAGTTGTTTTTCTAGAATTTCCGCTCAGTGTTTTTCGATAGCATTAAAGGTATTAAAGTCTGTAGAAGCAATATTCGTTGAGGTTGATTTTAGGATATTAAAAATAATATATTTTCGAATAAGTTATACATGTCTGAAACATAGTTAGCTGAATTATATAAATTCGATGGAATAGGTAGTAACTACGCAGATCTAAAAGTGCACAATTCAGTACTATTGTTTTACTAAAGGAGGCAGCAGAGACCTTGGAGACAAAAAATGATAAAGAATTGGCTTTCAGTTGATCTTTTAATCTGGCGGAGTTTTATGAAACAAGAAAATGACTGTGCTCGTTAAGTTTTTCTTTAAGAGGCTGCAGTTCTAAGCTAAAAGAAAGATGGGAAACATCATCATGAGCTTTTTAACTGATTTCATTTATTCCGTGTATGAGCTCTGTTAAAACTGCTGAACACTTTTGAAATCTTCACAATATACATTATACAAAAACAATTTTATTGGACTGCACTTCGAAACTAATCACCATTCTAATCTTGATTTCTACCACATTCCTGAAGTGCGTTCACTTTTCTTATAACTAACGTTTGCTGCTTATGCAACTATGAACACGACTAAAATACAACAACATTCACTTTCAAACACCAATCAACATGATGTTCACTTTCTTTCACGTTCGTCTCATTGTTAAGACAATGCTGCGACAAGTAAACGTATGTATCGGAAATTGAGCGCACACAGTCAAATCAACCAAATTGTGATTACACTGCGTATATAACTGTTTGTCTATCCAGATGAATGGAGCTCTGAATGGCCATCAGCATGGGCTTTGAAAGTGAGAAGTAAAATTAGGAATTCACTACTTTTCGAAACATGTAAGTGTACAGCAACAACCCTTTGTTGTACATTTGTGGTTATATCGGTATGTGTGAGTTCATAGGTAAGCCGCAAGAAATTCCACACATTCCAAACTGATTACAGACTCCATGGATTATATGCATATATACATATATAGATATGTACTCTTATATGAGTTTACATACTCCTACGTATATAGGAATGTATCGCTTACATGTTTCTTTATTGGCGTATAATTATGATCCGATTCCGATCACTTTTCAAGCACTTTATACTGCATCTCCTAATCTTCAATGTTTTGTTTTTTGAACTGGCTACTGGAATTTTTTTTTTACTGTAGATATATGTATGTGCATATACGAGTATTAATTCTTAGAAAAATAGGAAGATGGAATGTATACTTTCTTTATGCAAGTAGTTAAGATTGTCTTCTTTGAAAGATAAGTAATGAAGCTTAGAAGGTTTTAATTGTATTGGTGTAGAATGTAGCGGGCAGATTTGAAGCTCTTGTCATAACTCGTTATGTTCTCATGATTTGATATGTAGTATGTATGTATGTAATTTAGAGTGGTCAAAACAAAATTTAGAATTAAAGGTTCTTTAGGCTGAGTATGAGCTAAAATATTACTTATATCTGCCAATTTTATAAAAAAATTTATCGGTTCTTAGTACTTTTATCCACACAAGCTCTTTATATATTTCTTCTTCTACAATTTTAGGCCACCTAAACTCACAAAATAGATGATTGTGAACTTATCTTCTATAGATTGATTTTGATAAATGAGCAGCAGAATTGATAATCAGCAAAAAAATAATATCAAAAGTTTTAGAACAAATATCAAATTTGACTCTGTTTGAGCCATTTCCACCCGAAACTAAATTTTAAGAACCGAGGAATATGTGAGATATATCAATTGGATCATTGGAGAAAATTTTTCTGAAGGATGTGAAGACATTTACGTCGCAGATATATTTCAATTATTTGGAAAAGTTAGTTAAATGCAAACTGTACGTAAATAATTGAATCATTTCACTTTAGTTTACACTGAACATACGAATTGCATACCGTCTGTCGGCTTCAATAAGTAACATTGTCATACATCGGAGATATGTGAAATGCCATTAGATGACCAAAAACTGACTCTTTAGCTAGTTGTTTGTTTAACGATGAATGTTGGGTCATTATGTTTGCTATCAAATCCATGGAAAAAGACTTCATGCTTCCTAATCTAAAAACGATGGCGCACCATTTCAAACGGCGAATCAAACTCTTCAGTTTTTGGCAAAAATTTCCCCGAACATGTGTTGTGCAAACGGGGAGACCTTGACTGGTCACCCAAATTCCAAGGGATTATTTGAAAAGCAAAGTACTAAATACCTATTATTTTTGGAGCATTGCCAAACTCAAGGCAAACAATTGTACTGAAATCGCTATATCACCCGAGATAATTTTGCTGTGACTAATAAAGGTCACAGTATTTGAAAATAGTAAATAAATTGTTAATGTCCACATTATTATAAATTGTAAAAGTCGGGTTTCTCTTCTTTAATATATAACCCTATATTTTCCCATTTAAATTAAGTGTCACTTTACAAAACTCATAGCTGTACCAAAAATATAGTCTAGAATTTACGCACACCTCTAAACATGAGTAAAATATCATAGATATTATTTTGAAAGAAAATTTTTTTGACTTTATTTAAACAGGTATCTTTAAATCGTATAAAATTTCCAAATTCTTTATAAATTTACTAAACGGTTCCAAAAATTTAATGCGTCATTATTCGGCACTCGTTTTCTTATGGGTATTCATTATATTGGTGTTTCCGTTGTAGACGGTGTTGGCCTAGTAGGTGGCGTTGGTCGCCTAGTAGGTGATGTAGGTCGCCTAGTGGTTGGTGTTGGTCTCGTATTAGGTGGCGTTGGTCGACTGGTGGGTGGTGTAGGTCGCCTAGTAGGTGGGGTTGGTCGCCTTGTAGGTGGTGTGGGTCTCCTAGTAGGTAGCGTTGGTCGCCTAGTGGGTGGTGTAGGTAGCCTAGTAGGTGGGGTTGGTAGCCTAGTAGGTGGTGTAGGTCGCCTAGTGGGTGGTGTTGGTCTCCTAGTAGGTAGCGTTGGTCGCCTAGTGGGTGGTGTAGGTAGCCTAGTAGGTGGGGTTGGTAGCCTAGTAGGTGGTGTAGGTTGCCTAGTAGGTGGTGTAGGTAGCCTAGTAGGTGGTGTAGGTGGCCTAGTGGGTGGTGTTGGTCTCCTAGTAGGTAGCGTTGGTCGCCTGGTTGGTGGCGTTGGTCGCCTAGTAGGTGGTGTAGGTCTCCTAGTAGGTGGCGTTGGTCTGCTGGTAGGTTCTGTTGTTGGACTTATGGTTTGGATTTCTGGTTCGGAATGAGCTTGAGCACTCATTATTAAGACAACTAATAGCGTAGCTCCGAAAACTGTAATTGGATATATACATTAATAAGGTATCTAGTTGAACGATTATTGAACTTACGAAGCGTAAATAAATTCCTGGCCATGTTTTTTCCAATTTTTCGAACTGCTTGCTTCTATTGGCTGTGAGTGTGAAACTCAACTGATATCTTCATAACAGTTCCTACGATGTTATATACTAGAGCAGATCTCGCGGAACAAATGATTTTTGTTTGAACACTTGTTTAATTATTTTCGGTTAAATTAATGCATTTAGTGAATGGATTGTCTGGCAGACTTTTATTGTTTGGTTTCTTCGTTTGTCGTTACCATTGTGTGTAGCCAGATGGCTTTTTACAAAAATAAATATATCCATACATTGGCTGTTAAAAAACACTTTTCTTGTTCACTTTTTTATAAAGCAGCGTAAAAAGGTTTTTTGTTTTATATGAGACAAAATGTTTAAGGATTGAAAGTTTATCAGACACGACGCGTCCAGCGTTGGAGAATATCTGTTGAGATATACTTGTACAAGTATGTATAAAATGTTCAGCGTGACGAGTTAAGCCGATCTGTTCCTCTGTCTGCCTGTATATATATACGAACTAGTTCTTCAGTTTTGGAGATATCATTCGGAAATTTCGCACACGTCATTTTCTTCCAAAGAAGCTGCTCATTTCTCGAAAACGTCGATCTCGGGCTAGTATAGTATCATACATCAAGCTGACTGATCAAAAAAAAGTTAACTAGGGGAAAACTTTTTTATTTGAAAAAATATCTTCACGAAATTTCTCAAAAATTATTGTCCAAAACAAGGCTAATTCGGATCAATATAGCATATAGCTGCCATACAAACTGTGATTATAAAAATCAAGATATAGGTCGTTTTATACTATTTTATGCTATAAGGAATGCACATATGAAGCTTACTATAGCTTTCGTGTAGTCGAAGTTAACGCTTTTTCTTGTTATTCCATTTAAGGTCCACCCTAAAGTATATAAGCATAAAAATAATTGCAGTGATGTCAATAATGAGCACTGCGCCTGCGTAAAGTGAACTAATGAATAAGCCAATGACTCAAGCCATCCTTCGGCACTTCTATGCTCATGCATATCTACCAAATGTGCAACACAACAAATACACACACACATACAGAGATATGTATTTACATAAATTCAAGCATTTGCGCGTCAATGAAGTGAGTCATCGCTTCGAAGGCGGTGCAAGTGATCAATTGGCGGCGTTACACTGCAACCACGCACACACATACATACAAACATACGTGTAGTATGTAGATGATTGCAAGGGCGGTGCAACATGCATGCGTGCATACAAAAACAAATGCGTGCAAACATTGTGGCTTGTAAATGAGTCGGTTGACTGTTTGTTTGTTCGGTGTTATTGATATTGTTGTTGTTTGCTTGATTGGTATGACATTCATGTTAATGCTAGCATAAATTTTCAAATATCTGCTTGACCTTCTCGGAAAGCGGCTCATCAATAAATTGTCGCAGCGATACGAAACCACAAATTATCACACACACGTATATATCTACATTCAAACATACATACTTACATATATACATTTTCCTTACATGAGTGTAGTTTGAACCGGCATCACCACCACTGATAGATGTTTGGCCGCCGCTTGATTGTTTTCTGCTTAAGGCAGACTCCCCAGTGGGTGTCAACGACACACTTGGTCCGCAGCGTAAGGATATGCTAAGTGACAGTTGACACTTACAATGATATAATGAATGGCATTTCACTATTTATTATCATTTCTCTTTTGTAGGCCCACTCCTTTCTCTACCATAACAACACCACTAAACATAAGTGTCTGTATGTGTGTAGCTACATAAATGCACGTATGAATTGAGTCTGCTGCAAAGTGCCGTGGAAAACCTCGCCACTGAGTCACAGTTAGAGGCTTTGTTAAATTATTGTGTCAGCGTTTGCTACACTTAATGATGAAGTGTCACTGCCATTTTCGGGTTTCGGAGTTCGGTTGAATTATGTGCTCATTTCGTGTCAAATAACAGTATCCATTGAACAAGTCGAATTGTAGCCCGACAAAAGGGTTATGGAAATGGAACTTTTGACAGATGTGCAGGGTATCCGAATTTTGATTATTTTTAATTTTCTTATTTCCTCTTTCGATTTGAACTATTTCATATTTATTAATACTAAATTGACATAAAATATTGTATATATATATATACAATAATACAAATTTTTATTTAATAAAATTTTCTCATAACGAAATTAAAATTGTAAGTTAAAAGTTCAATATCTAACCATATATGCGCTTTCTTCTTCCAGATCTATCTTCACATATGAAGCTAGGACTCTTTCTTACCATATAAAATAGAACTTACTTATGTAATAGTGACTAGTTTTTACCTGAGAATTCATAAAACATGGACTTAACGGCCTGTATCACCTAAAAAAAAAAATGTTTACCCTGAAGAGCGTATTATAAGTATTCCGCGATGCTTGAAAGTATCTATGGTCATGTTCACATGATCAGCTTGACGAGTTAAGTCGATTTAGCTATGTCCGCCTATCTGCATATACGGGTCCCTCGATTTTTAAGATATCGAATTGAAACTGTGCACACTTACTTTTCTCACCAAGAAACTGCTCCTTTGTCGGAATCGCTGATATCGGACCACTATAGCAATAGCATATACCTGCCATACAAACTAACCGATCAAAATGTAGTCATTGAATGGAAAAGGTTTTTTATTTGACTAAATACCTTCACGAAATTTGGCATGGGTTGTTGTCAAAGGCAATGGTGCAATATTCAAAGAAATCGTTCAGATCTGTTTACTATAGCATACAGCTGTCATATAAACTGACCCATCAAAATTAAATTCTTGTATTGCAATTTTTTATTATTTCTGAAGGGTATTATAGCTTCGGTGCGACCGGAAGTAACTTTTTTTCTAATTTTTTGTAAAAATTCTATTTCATTATCCATTTTAGTTGCTTTCGATGGTAATATTAATTTTCCAACTTTTTGGCACTATTCTAGTACGAGATTTCTTTTGTCTCTGTGATATATATTTCTTATCGCTGAATTTTTGCAAGTGAAGAATTTCGTGAGATTTGAGCACAGGAGCAATGTGATGCAGGTGAGATCTGGAGAATGTTAAGGATGCCAAAGCAATTCGAAATCGAATTTATTTAAGTTTATCATCACATTCTTTGATTTTAATACCGGGGCTTGGTCTTAATAGAGAGCAAGCGTACCCAAATATGCATCAACGATATACCTTACACGTTAGTTAGATATCTTCAGAGTATGAGCTATCTCCAAAGTCTTCTTAAGGACCCGTTGCTGCAACGTATGAATTATATTCAGCTGTATCTTTATTAATAATCTAGACAATTTCTTTCCGAAGTGTTGACGGCAAGTATCTCACAATAGCTGTTTTCGATTCGCCAAGCGTTGGAGATTAGCGAATCGAACAAACTATATCAGATGCTTAAGCAAACCGGCAGCACTTGTGGTGCAACCCTGCGCCAACATGTCTTCTGTCGCGTGCGAAATATGGTTTTTGATTCTTTTTTAGTGGATAAATTTTTTTTTCGCGTTAAAAAAATTTGCAGAAATCCTTTAGTTTTGTTTTCTATAAATTACTATATTTGGTTCAAAGTCTTAAAAATACCATAAAAATATAAATCTTTATTTTAATTTGTCACTTAAACTATTCACAATAGCCAACGCCAAGCCAAAGAGAAAAAAGCGTAGTCAGCTCTTAGACTAAGGGAATACACTCTATAAGCCGCTTGTAAGAAAGGGCATTCTAAGTCCCGTTTCAAGCCAATACCACGAACTTTCCTAATCCTATAGATTAACTTATGTATAATCGGTCTCCAATATTGCCTTCCCTTCCAGAGAAGAATGGGGAAGGGGCCAGGTGGACAGTGATGCAGAGATATGCGTCTATACGGAAGTCTAGTAAATAATGTTTTTTTGAACTATATATATATATGGATGTAAGTATATCTGTAAGAATTCGTTTGAGAGGCGCTTTGTCTGCGTAAAATATGAAATAATTGCCAATACACACGTGTACGCGTTGCGACAACTGCAGTGGCTATTGTGGCAGGATGGCAGGGTGGCAGCATGGTGCATGTCCTTTGCTGCACCGTCAAAGCACCGGAGCAATATTGCAGTTATTTGCGGAATCTATTCCATACTTTTTGTTCAAACAAATAGCTGATACCATTTGTTAATATTTTTTTGCTGTGACAATTTTGTCGCATGAACGCTCGCCGAGCAAAGCGCCAGTCGACAAGGAATGCAGACAAACAAATGTACAATTTCATTTTTTGGATCGGTATGTATGAGGGCACACATACCGAAATTGCTGCAGAATATTTATTGCAAAAGCATGCGTTCACGGTTATTTAAACCAAAACAAAAACGAAAGATTCTTTTAGAGCGAAAGTGAAAAAATGAAATAAATAGGAATTTGAACAAAAAGGACAGCATTTTGCCAACTCCAATATTTCAATGCAGCACAATTCGAGTTCATATTGCAAGCGAGTGCTAGTAAATGTGTCAACGATGTCAGCGTCGATGACATACGGTTGACACAAAAGTCAACTGGTGAATAACAAAAGCACCAGCACTAGACAGTTTTCATTTTTAACAGTGAAAGAATATTTTTTGAATATTTGTATGGCGCACATAAAGCGTTACTTTTATAAAATTCTACATACGGGAACGGAAAGGAATTTCTCGAAAATTGTAGTGTGCCAAAAAAGTTATGAGTTTCGAGAATTTGTCACTCCATACTTACAAAGGCATGATTTAAATTGGAAATAACTTTTAACGACTAACCAATTTAGTGGAAACATTTTTCTAACTTCGCAGTCTATAACATATTATATTATATCTGAAATAAGCTCTTTAATCATATACTTGTACATATATGTATACATACCACCTAGTGCCTCTCAGGAGAGAAAAAGCTGTAAATTTTGTACTCCACTCTAAGCCTTCCACAATATATATATATATACATGTATATATTTGCATGGAGAATAAATTATGTAAAACACCAGTCTACAAGTAAATTTCCTAATTAATGCTCACGTGCGCGCTACGAATTTTACTGGATTTGCATTGGCTGTATAATTTCATCCCTATACTTGTACATCCCTATGTACGTATATTTATGCTACAAACTGACATTTTTTAATGGAAAGTAAAAACATGTGCCGCGGTTATTTAATGTCAGCTAAAAAATTACCAATTAACTTTACCATATTGAATAATTATTAAAAAACGCTGCGCCGTAATTAAGTAATTTTATACTAATTAAAAACCGATTGAAAGTGCTTGAAGCCAACTGGGTAAGTTTGTGGCATATGTTACATGTGTTTATATATGTTTGTATGTATGTGTGAAAAATACTAAAATAATTCTTAAATTTGTTAATACTGGAATCGATAAACATTAAGCCGAAAATACCTACACGAGTGAGCTATAAAATTTGGATTATTAAGTGTGTGAACTACTCATGTAAAAAAACAAAAAAACAAAAAAACAGAAAAAAAACTGGAATATAATTTATAAATAATTTTATTTGTATAATACATAATATATATTAAAAAAATTTGATACATATTGATATTTGAAACTGATATTAACTGATTTACTTCGACCAGAGGGGTCAGAGATATTAATCACTACTACGTTCGAATAACTCAAAGTAAAAATTCTTATATGAAATTTAAAACAGTGCGTTCGTACGCATATATTATTGTCTAACTAACTATGCTACGAAAATTAATGATTCTCAGATTCAAATGTAAAAAATAATAAAAGTGGTCTATTGTTATAGAGAATCATTCCAATACTAGAATACAGGTGTAATATCATGTGATACTTTCAATTGTAATGAAACTATATTGCATATTATTGAGATCCTAAATAAATAAAACAAAAACTGTCGATGAGCATCTTGAAGTAAAGTGTGCATTAAACAATGTATAGTTTCGAGAACGAGTAGTATCTTAAACTATTTGAATAAAACGTATGCTATCATTTTCGGATTATATCATGCGTCATATATGGAATGAGTGATCTAAGTAGCCCTTTTTTGACCCATCACGCTTGAGTCGTGTCAAGCTGCCATGTTATTTTTGTTCAATATTGTTTGGCATTTAATTATTGAAAGACTCATGCCTAAACAACGTTTAAAAGTTGTTTAACTTCAAAATTCAAGTTCTGTAAAGAACTTATGGCCAACATAATCGGCCTACTGAGCATACTGAGAACTTATACCTAAAGCTTTCACGCGCCGACCGTCTGACAAGTCTTAAAGATGTCTAAGATTTTCGAATCTGCTTAAAAAAGTCACATTTACTTCAAGATATAGCTTTCAAGATATATTGATTTTATTTCTATCTAAATGACATATTGAGATTACAATAAAAGAAATTATACTCTTATAGATTACTTCTGGTTATTTTAGGCACATAACCATACGAAAGATTTACTTTAACTTTTGCCATAATTTCGAGCGCTGAAATGGTACAAGTTACAACATTTTCTATGCGAAGATTTCAACAGACGTAGAACACTTACTTAGCATTAGTCTCTTATGGGTTAGTATGGGGGTTAAATTTAAAAAAAAAAGTAAAATATAATGAATTTAGCTAACCCGTTGATTGCTCAAAAGAGCGACAGCGATTAGGATTAAGTATATAAATATAGCAGAGAACTAATTTTGATTAGATGTTTATATTAATGTTATGTTTAAAGTTTATGTTAATGACATAAGTATTGATTGTACAAGCTATGAGTAGTATTAAAAAAACTAGTTAGAAAAATAAGGCTAAGGACTAATGGATGCCAGACGAGTTAACGCAAAACTCGAGCTTTATGACCGAAGTTTCATTTACGAATTGCTGCTGAATCGCAATAAAATTTATCAATTTCTATAGCATATGGTTGCTGGTAATGAAAGGTGGTCTCCAAGTCCGGATTGGCGGTCAGAAGGATTTTGCTATGCCTTTGCTCAGATTGCCTTGGAATCATCTACTATGAGTTGCTGCCCTACGGTTGAGTTGTACTATCTATGTACTCTGGACCTGTACTATCAACAATTGAACCGTCTGAACGAAGTAAGCGCCCAGAATCAGCCAACTTTAGACAACAGAATAGGAGTTGTGTGCCATCAAGACAACGCCAAGCCACACACATCGATAGGGACTCGCCAGAAGTTCCAGATATTGGGTGGAAGGTTCTTATGCCTTATAGTCCGGACCTAGTACCAAGTTATTGGTACCTATTTCTTTCTATGGCAAATAATTTTGATGCTGAATGATTCGCCTGGAGAGAAGCTTCTGAAAATCGAAGCTACCATCAAATGCCAACAAGTTATCGAACAAATCGAAGCATATTTGATCTAAATCAGATCATTCTAACTATGTAAAACACAACATTCAATTTAACAACATTCAATAATGGTTTTTTTATTTTTTATTAGACCTATCATTCAGATGTGAGTCAAGCACCAATTAAATAGAACTCTGAAACCACATTCTTCCATACATTTAAATTTAGTTTATAATTTAAACTTATGTGGCACAAAAATTAATATATGATATGATATAAGCATTCTTACACCAATATTAAAAAATATACAAAACGCAGCCAATGTGGCTGAAAACGTCGAGAGTGAAAAGGGAAAAGAAGACTGTCACCAAATCGACAACTTTTGACTCTGGCAGCCACCGCCGAGAGTGTCAACGACTGACTGGCAAACAAAACGGACGCACCAATAATAAACTGGAACTACTCAAAGCGCCTTTGTCTTGTGCCGCACTCACTCAGCTGCTGGTGACACACTGACATCGAACAAAGAATCGCCCAGGCTTATTGAAGCAAAGCCAGAAGCACTAACCGCACACACCCACACAAACAAAGTACAACGTAAATAAATGCGAAAACAAAGTTGAAATTACACACTGACATATATTTGGTGCGTAAAATGTTTTTGTTGTGTCAATATTATTTGCAATAAATTGTTGTTCTGGTTGTTATTGCATGTGCATTAAAAGTTCACGATTAAACTGGCTGTGTGCGGTCTTTACTTCACCTACTGCTCCTGCTGTTTTTTTAACCGGTTATCCGTTTAACTCATCGGCAGCGACACTCTTCAGGCGCAGCAACCTTTGCCGCGTCTACGCAATTCATTAAAATTAATTTAATTAATTTTAATTACCATCAGCAAACGCGCTGCTCCTGCGAGCGTACACACAAGCATATATATATATATATATATATACAGTTATACACACATACATATACACATACTGTTGCAATTGTGCACGCCAAAAATGCGCCACAAAATGTAGTCAAACAAAACGAAAAAAAACACGTACAACCAAAACTTTTCTATATATAAAGGGTGTTTTTTTAGACATGTCATTTTCAAGAAGAATACGTTTTATGCATATAATTTAATGTTGTGGCCAAGAATTTAGCTTTATTAGAAAATGAATTTTCTCTTCCAAAGCTTTAATCATCTTGGGCTTTTCTGCGTAGATAAGCGACTTCACATTACGCCACAAAAAACAGTCCAGCGGTGTTAAATCGCACGAACTTGGAGGCCATGCCACAGACCCACGATTCGAGACAAAGTTTGCCTTGTTGGCTGCATGGCATGTAGCGCCATCTTGTTGCATTCAAAGGCCGTCCACCTCAGCATCCTGTAGTTCAAGTACGAAAAACTCAAAGCTCTATAGCTATAGCGTTCCCAATTGACTGTAACAATATGGCCGGCTTCATTTTTGAAGGAATATGGACCAATGATTCCCTCTGCCCATAGAGCACACCAAATATCTCTCCAAATGCGACAATTCTTCATCGCTGAACAAAATTTTCTTCTGAAAATCGGGATCGGTGGCCATCTCATTTTGACTCTAATCACCGAACGGGCTTGATAGTCGTTCGGCTTCAATTCTTGTTCGCGTTTTACGTTTTAAGCCCGCCCCTTCCGCGCGATGGCTGGCTGAACAATACGGATCTTCTTCAATACTCTGCTACACAGTAGGTGTATTCATCAACGGGTGTTAAAGAGAATTCGAAATCTGACAGAAGTATTTCCTCTTTGGAACCGGACGTCTAAAAAACCCTTTACGTACATATATACACAAGAAAGCTCTGCCGCCGCATAGCAGCAACCAGAAATAACAACTTAATTAAGCGTCGTTGTTGCCAAAGCATTTCAACCGCGTCGTAACTGCGGCTATCGCCAGTTACAACAAAACAAAAAATAAATAAATAATTTAATGTATATATGTAAATAGTGGAAAAAGTACATTAAGCACTTGCCGTTTTTTTTAAAGAAAGTTAAGATTTTTCCACTCGTTAAGTTGTTGAAAGCTCAGCCTGCAAGCAAAAACGATTACTAAAGGTGGCAATTACTGGACATTTCGAAATAAAGCGCCAATGTAAATGCAACGTTCTGTTATATCAAGCGATATTTGTTGTTCGATAATTAGCCCAGTTCAGATACTCTCTCAAATCAAATACTACGACTACAATAAAACCGAAATCGAAAGAGACTCTAATGCAGCTGGTTTTTGACTGATATATTTGTTTGAGGTTAGGTAAAGTTAGATCGCTGATCCCTCAATATGACGGAAATATCACACTGTAATGTATAATCCTTTGTGTAGCCAGATGAAAAACTTTTTGTAGTTGGATATCAGTTATCGGCAAGGCGACCTAAACAAATCGGCACAAGGTGTTTTTTTTTTCTATTTCCGCTATTTTACCTGGATGTCGAAAAGTATGAGATCCGTAGTGTTTTTGCCTTTATCTAGCAAAAGCGGGAGATTCGACCAGAAAGTAATAAAAGGTTTCTATCTCATCTGCTTCCAAATAGCTGATGCAAGTGTACCGCATGAAATCGGATCGGACAGTATTCAGTTAGAACTCCTACAACCATTGAAATGTGGACTTTGTTGAGAGCGAAGAGTTCACCAGACCTCTTACGATTTACCCCCGGGCCAAAACGATCTTGCGACAGCACATCTGTTAGTAGTTGATCAGTGCTTACGGAGCTTGTCTGAGACCCAACAATTCAGTCATTACCATCTCAGACATTTCAGACGAACGAGTACTTCATAATTTTCATGGAGAATTACATATGAAAAAGTTCTTTGGAAAGTTAGTGCCGCATATGTTAACAATTCAACAAAAACTCGACTGAAAACAAATTTCTCAGCATAATTTGGAGCATTTAAGCAGAATAAACCCGATTTGTTGCGTCGTATAACTATGGATATGACTTGAATCTACCACCATGAGTTTAAATTGAAACAAGAACGTTTACAGTGGATTGAAGCTGGTTGTTCAGCTCCAAAGCAGGTGAAGTCACATTGATCAGCAAAGGAGGTTATGGCATCAGTTTTTTATGATTGGTTATCTGCAGAAAGGTAAAACAATCAACTCTGAATATTGTTGCACTCTTTTGGATCAGCTGGATGAAAAATTTCGTGAGAAAAGATCGGGTTTCAAGCACAAAAAATCATTTTTCATCAAGACAATGCGCATGCTCACAAAGGTATTTTAACAACGACAAAAGTCAATGAATTGAACTACGAATTGCCTAAGCATCCATCATATTCACCAGATTTGGCTCCCAATGACTACTACCTCTTCAGAAACCTGAAACAATTCCTTCGTTGAAAGCGTTTTTGTATATGTGAAAGATATTATAACTTCGCTAGTTTTATAATCTTTTATGCTATAAAAAATGCTCTTGTGAAGGGCATTATAGCCCGCGGAAGGCGAAATTATTTTTTCTTCTTGTTGTTCTTACTCTTTTTATATTGTATAAGCTTTCAGAAGCGCTTTTCTTGCACTATTTTTTAGAAAAAGCAAAACTTATATACACAAAAAATATTTTTTATAAAAATAATTATTTTAAAATAAAAGTATTTTTTTATTATAAAATATACAATGACAATAAATAATAAAACTTCTACCGAATAAATATGTCATCTGATATGAACTATCAGGCTTAGTTAATTGTGTTTTCTGCAATACCCTAATTACAAGTATACTAAAATTATTCATCATTGTCATAAGCCTTTCTCTTATCATATCTTCCCACAAACTGAACTACTTCTTGTTACATTAAAAAGTGAGGTTAAGTTATTGACCAACCCCTCCACAGCATGCAATCGTAAAATCGCATAATCCCAGCTGCTGCCGGCTGCTTGACCAGTGCAGCGGCGTTGGAAATTTCTTGAGAATCGCCATAAAAAGTAAAAGCCAAGAGCCATAAAATCATTTCAGCTTATGTTGATACTCCCTTTGCGCAAATAAACAGAATACATCTATATGTATGTAGCAAGACATGCACTTGAAAGGCACACCGGCATATTCACTTAGCGGTTATAAGTATGCATTGGTGAATGTGTGTATATGCGGCAATGCTATATTCCGCCTGTTATTATTATACATTATTGTTATTGCTATTGTTGTGCCATTGTATATAAATGCCTATGCATGTATGTGTGTGTAGCAAGTTATTATGGCATGCCAAGTGTGCGGTTTGCAACATTTAATGCCCACAAAACCTAAATTACAACGTAAACACCTTTAAAGGGAGCCAACGACTTCACCACGCAACAAGGAAGTGATTACCAGCGCACTGAGCTACAGTGTTACAGTTGCACACATGCATACACACACACGCGTACCGGCCGCTAGGTTTCGCCGGTTTTGTCGGGCAAGTCAGCAAGCAATTTAAAGACAATTAGAATTGATTGTAATGGCTTGTGCGCATGAGCAACGCCGCCAGCTAGCTCTCACCAAGGCTCACCAAGCGCACACCCACCCAACTATCTAGTAGCCTGTCAACTAGCCAACCAAGTCCAATGGTCATCATCGGCGACACGCAACGTTGCAAGCGAGCAACATTAATAGCACTTTGCACAGGCACTAAAATAAAATGCAACAACAACTACAATATAATAAGAATAATCGGCATGAGATGTACGAGCGCACGCGAGTAAACAACAGTAACAGCATCTGTAGTAAGTTGGCTAACAAGGGCAACAGCTTTCATGGTTAAAAATATTGCAACCAGTTTCCCATAAGCAAACAAACTTGTCGGAGCACCATAAAGGGTGTTCGCATTACGGTGAGGCTGGGAACTACTGTAAACGTAGTAGTTAAGCGAATAGGAGAGAAGAAAATCAACATTTTGTATTAAAAAAGTTCTCATAACCAAACAGTGAAAATAAACGCTTTATTTTAAGTATTTGGTCTAAATTTTGTCTAATTCTAGCCTTTAGGAAGTATTCTCTAGCTCTTTTTCAATAAAACTTGTAATATGGGAAAACTTCTTGTCGTCCTTTTTGAGGTATAAAAACCGATTGACGGCCGCTGTAATCCACCTTGCTAAGTGTCAGGCTACTATAAGATGGGTATTGGTCTTTCGAAAATGAGTACCCTTCCGCATATTCTACCAACAGAAGTTTTTAAAAAATATTCGAACTCAGTTTTGAAGACAGTAAACCTTGGAAGGTACATAGTATGCTGGTGGTGCTAATATAGGTTAAGTAAATTATCAGGTAGTTGTCGTGATCAAGTCCCTTAAGTACAGGATTACTACACAATTGGTACACATATTTCTTCGAAACTCTCCAGCAACACAATATCTCGTGGCCATTTACCACTTGTAGAACCCCTTTTATTCTAACTTTTTCTCGACAATTGAGAATCGCAACACATGAGTAAATGACTTCTCTCAAGATGTGTCGAAACGTAACCAACTGCAAAATCTGATGAGATTCACAAAGACTTTTGAAACAAAAATGGTCGATCACCAGTGGCCAAAAACAATTAGGGGCGCCAAATGGGTAACGCTAACCATGCAAAGGAAGGCCTACTCTGAATTCGAAAAAAAAGTAGATAGAGTAGGTTTCAATTAATTGAACCAGGCTGCTTGTGTGATCAAATAAAAAGGCTTTTTGGATAATGAAATAGACTTTTATAGTCCTCAGCATTGCTAATGATACTTACTAAAATTTTGGGGTTCGTCTATAAATCCTATTCCAACCTCCATATTTCAGGTAGAGAATGTAGGATATATAGAGGCCATCTAAAGTGCTTTAAATTTGACTGGCAAACCCACAAACTTTCTTATAGATAAACACGATTTGGACAGCAAAATCCACCAATTAGTAAAGGAAAAGCTAATCGATGGATCTTGGGTTCAGATCAAAATAGATTCCTGATTACAGCACAAATTATTTAAGACATTTTTGTTTGTAATATTAATCATGCCTGGTCTGACAATTGCTTTCTTCGGCATGGAAAATTCATCAAATATTCCAAGAGAGTTAATATGGGTAGGATGCTCTACTTCGTAGATAACTTCAAAATAATAATAAATAAAAAATGCGATAGCCTTTGCCGCCAGAAGAAATACAAATTCACAAATTCTCAGGCATTTTGCTGACTGCTTATTGTTTCACTTAAATAATCTCACATTACATACTTGTTTCCTAGTTGACCATTTGTCAGAAATGCAGGGGATACTAGCCCCCGCAGTTGAGCATATAATTAAAGATGGGCGCTGCAAATCACGAATATAAGTTGTTAGAAGCAAGTCGGCTCAGACAGGTTTTCCACCCACTTCGGTGTGTGAGCATAAAGGATCTATAGTATATTCCTACTATACCATACACATATCGGGGTGCATATATGTATGTATATTCAGTTTTGCATAGGCGCACGCTTGTTAGCATTAAATAAAGTTATTTTTACTTAAACTGACATTTATATGCGTGAAATTATTATTATTGCTTGTTCATGTCCAGGCCATAACAAGTTTAACGTTTCACTTGCTCGGCTGTCTCTTCTTCCGACTCGAGGCGTGCGGCTCACGCTTGCCGGTGCGCCTTGTTGACCGCGGCACGGTTATATTGTGCTACAACATTGGACTATACATAGGAGAAGTGCTGCCAACTTTTGTGCCAACTGTGTGAGACTGGAGCCGCAAACTGCTCAATCATCCAGGAGTCCGCAGAGAGTTGTAAAGGCTGTCTCGCCGTATGGTCTGTAGCAGATTGTTATCGCATTAGGAAGTGCGTAATTTGGTTGGCAACTAGCTGCTGCTGCGCGTATCTCAGTATTTGTTTGTCTGTATGTGTGCCTATATGCAAATTTGTTGGCGAGTACTGGCAGCTTGAAGAGCTTAGAAATTCAGTTGGCTGGAGTCACGTTGATGTCAAAGTACAGACATTTGCTCTACGGACTTTTATGGGGAAAACAAGCGAGTTGAAAGGCTTTGAAGAATATATTTATATACACTGTTTTAAGTCCATAAACGCTGTATGTCGTTTCTAATTGCCGTCAATCTATGTGTACGACTCAAACTAGTTTCACTGTGCATTTTGAGCTAACTAAATATTGATATGTACCCATATATCCATTAAGGCCTCGACAAAGCTTGCATGTTGTTGCTGTAATTGCTGCAAAATCCTATTGTAGTAGTTGATGCTCGTATTTAGCTCGTAAATGTTATATAATAATAAAAGTTAATTTTAATTTCTTAAGGAAGTAGTTACCTAAATAAGCCTATATATAGCAGTAAGACATTACTATTTGGGGTATGACCTTAAATGCGGTTAATACTAAATATTTGTATACTCTTGCAACATTTTGCTACCTACACTTTGTTGTCCATTGTTGTCCACCTAACGGTTGTTTTTTATCATCTATAACTAATGGAGATATATGTAGAGTTAGATATATAGTACAATAAAAACGATCAGATTAACGAGACGAAATCCGGGTGACTGTTTGTCCGTTCAAGCGATAACTTGAGTAAAAATTGAGGTATATTGATAAAACTTGCCCTTGGCACCCAAGGGAGGTCAGTACTGGAGATGAACATCGGATTACTGCCGCGCCTACAAAACGAGGTGAGTGAAATCGGGTCAATACTTCGCTTTGCCCCTATAAACCTAATAAAAATATTTTCGAACTTCCGGTTGACTCTATACCGCAACTATCTGCTAATATGTAAGAGATCTTAATGAAATTCAGAAAGAATCTATATGCAATAACAACGTATCCTCTTGCCTAAAATGGATGAAATCAGAGTAAAAAGTCCCCCAAGTCCCCATATATTGAATATAAATATTTTCGTACATACGGCTGAACTTATACCTTATATGTATATTGGTCAATATGTGAGGTTTCTTAATGAAATTCAGAGAGGCAAAATTTCTGGTAATAATATGTCCTATTACCAAAACTAGATAAAACCGAATCAAAATATTCCCTTCCTCTCGTACCTTATATAAGAATTTTCATATGAATTTTATTGGAACTTCGATCTGTTATCGCTTTATACCATATATATCGGTCAATATGTAAGATATCTTAGCAAAATTGAGTGAAAGTAAAATGTTGGAGATAATATAGCTGTATGCGAAGAATGTGCGATATCAATAATTAACGCAGCTTCCGTAAACTATATACATATAAATTTTCATTAGTACAGAATAAAATTGGGATTGAGCATCCTTTGTTTCATATTTTCCTTATAAGCCCTATATACAATATTTAATTTAGCTTTGACTTAGATATATCGCATATATCTTATTTGAGTTAATTAGGTTGCTCTTCGAGAGTTTAAAATGTTCGGTTACAGCGGAACTTAGCCCTCCTTACTTGTTCAACCATATTATTGCATGATTTACCAGAGTAAACCCATAAAAATATTTTTATAAAAAATATATATATTTTTTAGTATTATAATTAAACTTTAAAGCCGAACCCTAATGAATATTTCTTAAAAATTTTTTTCATAAAAATATGATTTTTCCAAATTTTGAAAAAAAAATTATGAAAGTCACACCACTAACACTTAAATTCAAGACTTCTTTAATCGAACAGTTCATATAAATGTATCTAAAATATATTTTTTCTTAATTGAACTTCTAAAGCTATTAAATAAATGTGTTGAAATAAACAAAATTTTACAAAAAAAAAAATTTAAAGTCATACCCCTAATACACACTTCTTCCTCCATCGCATATTTCTAGGTAAACTTGTCATTGTGCGTGTAAGTGACTCGCAAAACTTTAGCCCAAATGAATTTTTATGATTGTCCCATATACATGCCGCCAGCAGACTGTGACAAGCACAAGCATATTGGTATCTTATGGTACCTACATATATACCTATGTGTGCCCACCAGTGGCGCTTGAATTGTCTGCTATTTGTTGGCATGAAAGCAGGTGGAAAGTAAAGTTATGAATATTTGAACGATTAAACGTGATTAGAAGTTAAATTGGTTCAGCTTGTATTCAGATTTGCATTTAGTTTTTATGTGGGTGCATATGTGTTTGTGTATGTCGGTGTGCACATGTGTGTTTGTATGAATGTTATTGCTTCGAATTGCGCCAACTTAAGTGAGATTAAGTGAGGTCGTGACGTTATTACTCCACACATTTAAATACATACTTTTATTGGTCACCAATTGGATTTCGGGGGGTCACTGTGCGGACAAAATATGCAAAACATATTACGTGTTGACGGTTATTGCCAATGCCTTTTGTTATTTTCCGGCGTTTAAAACTTTTTTCTGATTTCGTGCGAAATGTGTGAATAGAGAGAAGTGTATAGTTATTTTTTGTATTTCCATATTTTCAGGTTGATACTATTTCTACATAAAGTTTTATTAAAATATGTGTGGGTTTGCAAAAATGTCGCGGATTTAATCTGAAGTGGTATAGAATACTGTGAGGTGCTTTAAAATATGGTGAAAGATCGAAATTACTTTCTAAATGTTAGCTCGGCCTCAATAGGCACGAAACTTGGGGGATTAAAGTAATAGCAATTGCACTTTTGAATATAGCAAGAGCTTCGAATGACTTGAGTGCTTTGTTGAACTGCTTCATGTTTCCCAACAAATAGAGTGTTCCACAAGTTCAAACCCCATCAAAAAATTTGATTTAATTTCATAAAAGTTTTTTTATTTTCAATGTACTCTGAGAGATTTAGGAATTGTCTTTTGTGGAACGAACACTACGGAAAAGACTTCCAACACACTTTTATATATTGTTTTAGCAGTAATTTAAACGAACCACTCAATGAGTGGCAGTTGATAAATAAGATCTGAAAACTTTCGAGTCAATTATATGCAGAAATCAAACTATGTAAGCCCTCAGGGTCGTTAATAAAGGCGTTTAACGAAAAAAACTATAGAAAGATGCGAGAGTAGTATCATGATTGATGCCCAAATAGTACTTTTTTATAAATACACTAGACAATGTGTTAATATTCCAGAAAGAAACTAAACTAAAACTATTATCCGACAAGTTGAAATCTTCCAATCTCTCTCTCTTTCTCTTACTGCTCTCTCCTTTTCTTTATCTCTTTTTTTCTGTCTACATCTCAATCAATATTCCGCTAACATTCTCCACGCGTATATTTCGTGTCTCTATATCATCTGTAAGGTTGTAAAAGTTTTTTTCATCACTCACGGTGATATTAATAAAACCTCGGAAGGTCAGCTGTTAGAAAACTGTACGATGTATAAAAATTAAAAACAGAGATCCTTCTTCAATCAGAAATATACAGTAACTTCCTTCAACTGGAACCATTAACAATAAATGGTATGTTAATGACATACTAACTACCTGCAGAAGGTTCCATGCCACACTTAAGAAAATATGGGAAATAAGAAAAACTAACCCACATTTTGTAAATTTTTAATATCTCAAAATAGCGCCAGCTGACGAAATTTTGGGAAACTCTGAGACAAATTTTCCGAAGTGTAATATGCATTTTTTAGTTGAGTTGTAAGTAGGAAATATGTTTGTAAAGGGGTCTTCATGCTGGGTCTGCTCGACAAGCCAATGGCTCACTTCGCGGTCGAAACGCGTTGAACCGCTACAAATTGTGGACAAGCCAAGATTAAGGTTTTGTTATGTTTGATGGGATTGGCAGGGCATTATCTACTACTAGCTGTTCCCTTAAATCCAAATCCATAATGACTGATCCGAAATTTCGGGAGCTTGGTTGCGAGGTTCTTATGTATTCAGCTTATACTTACTACCTGTTCTTGCCTATGGCGAATTATTTTGCTTGTGAAAAATCCGCCTTAAGAGAAGCTTGAGAAAATAGTTAGGGACAAGATGTAAAATTAGTCATAATATGATGATAATAAAGCAGTTAAAGAAGCGCACTTGCATTACAACCTGTCCTAAGTACATATGTTTGTATGTATAACTGACCTGTTCGAAGAGAAGAAGTTCTATTTTGATGGCTTTACGCCAGTCATCCGAGCCACACGGCAATTAAAAGGCAACAAATTAGCGCTTTGACATACCTAAGGGCTATTTAAATTAGTAATTCAAATATACCTATACATACAAGTATATACACTTACAAAATAGCAATAACAAAACTACATTATTAAATAACTCACAACAAAAACAGAGAGTTGAAAAGGATCTCTTTCACAAATTCGCCTAATTTTTATTTGTCACATTCATAATTGCATTCCTTGCATACTTTTATGAAATGTGCAGAATGCCATTAGGCAGTACAAATATTATAGTTATCACGCTCATCAGTGTTTTTTTTTGTCTGCATACGGCGCTCATTCATCCACCGACTGACATTTCCAGGAGACACTTCTGCGAGTACGGGCACTTGATTCGTGAATAACCCTTTCATTTAAGCACGAATAGAGCTAACAATTTATTTATAAAATTAAATTTACTATAGCAAATGAAATGAAGAGCATTACGGCAAATTCTCTTCATTAATGTCCTTTTCGTTTTCATTTCATTCACTTCAGACATTTGTGCGGATTGCGAATGCTTTCATCTTCCATTGCAACTATGCACTGCTCAATTATTGGAGTTGTTGTACGATTGCATTCATGTACAAGTATATATGGTGCATACATATATTAACAATACTGCCTCTCTCACCCCTCAGCTCTCATCACGGTTGCATGCGTCTGTGAGCTGTCTATTGCCGTTCGCTGTTTCGGTTCGCTGTTAATGGCTGATGCAGTCAACGATAATAATGATTGCACTAACATTTATTTATGTGTGCACAGGGTGGTCCATATACAAATTTGACCTAAATATTTGTTAAACAATATTTGAAGGATACTGTCTTAGTAAGGCGAACAGACCTAGGTGCCCATTTCTGACTCTGTTTCGGGAACAGTTTTCGATATTCGTCAAAAATACCCAATTCTTTTATAGATTATTCGTATGAGATCGATTACAAAGACCAAAAACATGAAACTGATCAAAGCTGAAAAGATCCATTGTAAAATAGACTGCGTGGTGGTACTTTCGATTAGGCGAAAACTAATGGAGTCCAAGTCCAAGTTTTTATTTATCGATCACAAAAAACCTTTTGCCCTGCCTCTGTTACACTCACCGTCGCGAAAAGTGACATCTCCAGTACTATTTTCAAAAATAGGGCAATGTTATGACCTCTTCTCTAGAGTTCGCTGACTGTAAACTCAAAACTAGTCAATTAGTGCATGACCTCATTAGCAATTGCTTCAAGTTTTTTCCATATCAGACTTGTATGGCTGCAAGATCCTTCTGGCCCAAAGTCAACTGTAAGAGATCCTCTGAACTACTTGCACTTAGCAAAGTCAACCTTGTCGCACTTAAATATGCTCTGACTGGACACTATCCAATAGGTACACATGCGGTACGACTTAATATTATGCGGACTTTGGCAAAGCTCTCTGCTTTGGCCGCACTGCGGTTGAAATGTCTCGGGAGACACATCTTTGGAGAACCTAGCAAAGAGGAGAGGCTAGTACTGAAATTGACCGTCTTTATAAATTTGTGGTGGGCTCCTATCACTTCTCCAAAAATAGTTACCGAAATATTTTGATATAAGGCATTTTTTGGTTTTCGATAATTTCGTCCGAGTTTTACTTTGTCAATTCGATGGACCTTATACATAAGTGAAAAAATGCTGTACCATTTTTCGGTCAAATGTTGATACTCCTCCGTAATTTTTACCGATCTGTCGCCCTTTGACAAAGCTTATGTTTTCTCTCCCAATTTTTACCGAATTGTCACTCTCAAAGGATGCGCGGATTCATTGTCAATGAAAAATGCGTGTTGTTGGTGCTTTAGAGGTGTCAAATAACTTATCCAGAGGCTAATTTTTTGAAACGAGTTTCGTAAGTAATCTAAGCTTTAACAGGTAGACTTAAACAAGTCGATGGTTACTTGTTCCTAATTCCAGCATAAAATTATAAACCTATTTTGTTACCAAATAAGACTGGAGATAAAACATTGAGTTATTGACTGCATTGTGGTTTGGTGTTTTAGGTGGTGACTTAGACGCTCGAAAGCGGTGCCCAAGTGGGTATCGTAGAAAAGAGCGGAACTCGTGCACATTGTTAACTCATTTAGTCAGGACCTTTTTGCCAGCCTAATTTCGGTTAAAGCGTTGGATTTACATTTTTTGCTAACTGTTCAATAAATTATTTGGAGTAATAATTTTGCTCTTCCGATACATGTAACTGAGCTTTACCGAAAATTTTAGTTGTCACTGTCAAAAAGTATAGAATTTTAGAAACAACCGTAGGGACCACCCTTCATATGCGTAAAACCATTAGTGAGTGCAGCAGCGAGCGTTCCAAATGAGCGCTTCTTTCATTTCACTTCATTTCAATTTATGAATTCTATTTATTCCTCCTTTAACTAAACTACAACTTGTTATGCCATAATCAAGGGTGCTGCTTCTTCTTTCGCTTCTTTTTAATTTGTCATTTTTACTTGCTGTCTGCTTTTATTGTAGATTTATTTTCGATAGCGCTACAGGTGCGCTCCTGTCATTTGTTATTTTTTGCTTTCACTTGTTGTTGTAGTTACTGAGTCATCAACGCATAGTTGCATTCATTTCATTCCCAACCGTCACCCATAATTACATGTGTGTTAGTGTGACATTGTTCTGCAGTCTAAACAATGCCTCAACAGGATTCGCATTTGTTGCATGTTATTACTAGCTGGTGGCATGCAACGTGCACAATTTTATTACGAGCAGGTGCATATGTGTGTTTTATGGTTGCATATTCAACAATAGGATGAGGCCTTTAAGGCAAATGTATAATACCAGGGGCTTGCCTAAACAGTTGCCTATGAAAATAAAAGAAATTCAGAAATATTCCAATATCTTTTTGAAATTTTCAGACTGCACGTGATTTATTTACGTTCTTTTTTTTCTAAATCTACGCGTTCTATTGTGCTAAGCACGTCATTGATTACAGTCTTCTCTGCAGTCTCGTATTCATATCTCTCTGTATTCATGCCTGTACTTGCAATTCCTTTCCATTGTTCAGGTGATTTGTAATATTTAAGCATTTTGGTGCACAGAAAGTAATGATGTAGGATAACATAGGAAGACAAAGATGCGAAATGACGTCAGATATGTAATAAGGAAGCACAGAAGCTCTTCATTTAACTGAGTGCAATGCTCTAATTCACCCCAGGTATGCATAACTGACAATGTCAAGTGAGAGCTGGAAAGTAAGAAGTTAGCACACAGAATTGTTATTTATAAGAGCACGACCGAAAAGAGGATCAGCTAAATCACCGAAATGTCATATTCAACTTTGTAAATACTTAGCGCAAGAGATCTTTCTGATATATACTACTACATACTTTAAGTCGACTCTTTTTGGAACTTTATATTCTGCCTCCTTGCCATGGATATGAACATCCTTTCTTTTTCCAACAAAAATACCGATGCTAGCATAAGAACATCATACTCGTTGCAAAGTTGACGAGCTAGCCCGAGGGGCACCGTTGCCCTGCTCACGTCGGAATGGGACCGAGTTGGATTTCCATTGGCATCTTGCTTTCTAACACTGGACATCACGTGCGCTGGTCGACGACCCGCTCCTGTGTGACTGCAAGATCCTTTTGGCCTAGAGTTGAACGCAGGTGATCTTCTGAACTAATTGCGGTTCTTACTGGACATTGGCTTTCATATGGTAAGGCTAAAAATCTTGACAAACGCAGATTGCCAAAGTTTCTCCTCCATTGTCCAGCCTTTGTAAGCCTGAAGATGAAACATCTCGGCAGTCTTCCGTTTGGCGAATCAGGCGACATACCCGAAACTAACATTAGCCATCTCAACAAATTTATGATAGGCTCGAGCCGCTTTGTTGATTTGTAGGCGTCTTATGATCTATTATATAGGAGGTTTAGGTAACACCACGGACCGGCGTTCTAAGCTGTCCAAGAGAGATTCCTATTAGGATAGACCTCTTAACCTAAACACAAGAAATGGGTATCATAATATTATATATACTATTTAATTCAATTATCGTGGAAGCGATATAGTATTGTAGAAGCACTATGCGCAATATTTTTATAAACGGAAAAACTTTTGTTCACTGGATTTCATTTTATTCCCCAAATTATACGAGAATATTCATTGAAGTGTCAAAATTAGGGATAGAAGGTTAGATTCAGCAAAGCGGGGTTAAATGAAACTAGTGTGAATGGTCATTTGGTGAAACAAATAAAACTAGTTACAAAGAGGGAAAGCTTTCTGAGATGGGCGCATCTAAAACTAGTAAAAGTTTAACAACAATTCTCCAAAGATCGCTCTCTCACATTTTACTTGAGAGGTTCGTACACTTCACCTCGTAAATTCAGACGTAAGACTTTTGGTTGAAAAATTTAATCAGAGATAGAGTAGATAAAGTAAAAGAAAGCTGAATCACTTCGAAGCCCCAGATCCACTCTTTGGCTATAGTTTTGTTTGAGCTCAGCAATATTCTTTTGAGTATTAATTAAATAATTTAGGGAGACCATTACATATTTTTTAGACGAATATTATTAGAAATAAGAGAGAGATATACAAAATCCCTTCTTACTTATAATTTTCAGAATACCGGTATATAAATGGGAAAACAAGCAATGTTGGTTATCTTCACGGGATATTACATAAATTTCTGAAGCAGCATCTCGCCCATAGCCGTTGCTTTCTTCTGTCAAGACCTACCTATACTTACATATCTCATATAAAATAAATACATATTTATATACTATTGACTTTTTATGCGCTGCAAATACAGCTGCAACATTTGACAGTTTACTTTGTATGCAAATAAATTATCCAGACGTTGAGCATGTCCCCCACCATCACCTCTACCGCCACCCCTAACTCTGTCGTGCCAGAAGAACGCATTCGGATTAGATTTCCAACTTTCGCAGCTGCCGCATCGCATTTGACATTTACATTTGCAACTTGCAGTTCATGCAAAATTGACCTTTTTATCTTTTTTCGTGGACTGATCTGTTTATTCCAACTCACGCTAAGCTACACGTACCGCTATTGCTATTGCCTTTTCGAATCGATTTTTGCTTTACATTTGCGTAGCTGTTTCGTATTTGCATTTGGCTTGACAGCAACACCTGTCACATGTCATTAGAAAACTTGGGGGAAATGCAGTAAGAGGTTACCGGGATAAAAGTAAGAAAATGTATTTGAGAAATTGTTTACAAATGTTGATAGAAAAATCTTAAATTTAAGAGGGTTAATTATGGCCTGTGTGGTTCAGAAATTAATTAGGTAATATATTTATATATATTTTGTTGAAATAGCCTGCGCGAGCTCCATGTAGGCTGTCAACTCAACCGCTCTTTTGTATTCCAACTAAGGCTGTGTTACAGATAAAGGTTCTTCTCTTATTAGTGTGCTTTATATTAAATGAATCCATAATAACGATACGTTTTCAATTCATTAAGTCTTGGAAAATTTGAAAGAAACCCGATTCCGCCGTAAATTATCTGCCTCGAGGTGAAAGAGTTTGGTTATGAATGAGAGCAATACGGAGTTTTAATAAGCCAATCCTTCGAACCTTAGCGAATATTTCTATTATAAAAAAAGGATCTGGGATGCATCTAAGATTGGGCAGTAAGCTAAACCGTATGATGAAACACGAATTCATAGTTCTACTTGACATAGATATTAACTGACGATAGAAAATTTCAAGTCCCATAAAATCGTAAGTAGTCAATTTTGTAATTAATGTGAAAAAACTTCATCAGAAGGTGAACTTTCACACCTATACAGATACAGTGTCGTAAAATGTTTTTTTTTTTTTGGTAGGAAGGAAATAATATTTTCCCTTATTCTCTGTCAAACTATACTTTTCAAATTTCAACAGGCATTAACATGTTTCCACAAGCTTGTTAACAGAGTTAGAAAGCACAAAGTTTCTACAAAAGAAAATGTCCTATCATTACAACGAAAGAGTAACTGTTCTCTCATTTTTTTAGACTGTCACTGTGAGGTCTCTCCTTTGATTAGAATTCGATATAATTAGAAGATGCGACGATAATCTGAACTGATCATCTAACTCATATTATGAATCATAGTTTTAAGCTAAACCGATGAGCTTACGTTCTTTTGAAGGCCTAGAAATTCAGTATTTTGGTTTTCGGGTTTGAGATTTTTAATTTTTTTTCTCAATTGAATTTCCAACACATATGGTAACTAAAATTCTTATGAGAGTTTTTGGATCTATAGTAAGGGATTTTGTAATAAAAATCACCCGTTAGATGGCGCTCTATTTCTGTGAACATAAAAAAGTTCAAATTAAAATTATTATTGGTATAACACCCATAAGGAAATGTCGATGACCCGATAAAATACTATATAACATATACATAGGTATAAATAATTATACAATAGGTATAGATCATCAGCGTGACGAGCATATAGCTGACCTACCAACTGAACGATCTAAACCAGGATCTTGAATGAAACCCATTTTTATTTGACGAGCTATCTGCACAAATTTAGCACGTGCAATTTCCGAAGAAACTATTCAGAGCGGATCACTTTAGCATACAGGTGTCTCCAAACTGAAAACTTTTTCATTTGGCGAGATAGCTTCAAGAAACTTGGCAATTTGCGTAGAAATTCCTTAGATCGGATCACTATTGTACACAGCTGCCATACAAACTGACCAATCAAACTCAGGTTCTCGTATGGAAAACTGTTTCATTTGAGGAGGTATCTTCACGAAATTCGGCATGGTTTATTGTTCAATGTAGCGTTACAATTACCGAATATATCTTCAGATCGGAATAGGATATAGCGGTCGTACGAATTGAACGATAAAAATCAAGATAAAGTAAAGATATTTTTATACCCTTTTAGGGTATAAGATCTGTACCTGTGAAGGGTATTATTCATTGAAAGGAAAGCAGTGAATGTTTTTTTCTTGTTTTTCATAAAGTCAGAAAGAAGTAGACCAATAACAATAACAACTAAAAACTTTTATTAGTTGCTTAATTTTTATTTTTGTATTTCCAATAAAAATTACCAACAATTTACAATTACGGCTCCATGCCCTCGGAAAGTCACTAAACGCATAAATATTTTCCAACTTCCTCCAATCGCTGATAATGTTTTTGTCCAACCAATCAAATAATTTCCCAATTCCCGTCTCACCACTAAAGCGGCAGTGCATTACGCTGATTTCGAATAAAATTTATTACTCGCTTCCGAAATTTCTGGCAGTAAAATATAATTTTACTTTTATGGGCCGCCATCATTCACGTTGGCAACACGTTCCTTAGCCAGCGATGCGCTCGAAATACCGGTGACTCACCGTTACAAGTGCAGCAAAGCGTAAAAAACGGTTGCACTTTGACCGACAAGCGCTTGTTGCACGTTGCCAGTAATAGCGATAACAACAACAACAACGTACACAGTAGCGATTCTGGCACCAGCGAATTGTTGCAATTGGATTGACTGACAAACAGACGCGATAGAGTCGTTGACGATAATGAACCATAAAGGTGTTCTCGCCTCGATTCGCTGTTTTCTTCCTCTTCTCCTTTCTTTTTTATAGCAACTAATGCTCTAGTGCGATTTTATGCGGTAGTATATGCTGTGGCAAGCAACAACTCACTCGAATGCTAATATTGGTCGTGTCCTTTTCGTCATGCTCATCTTCATCTTCATCATTCCTGTACTCATTCGCCCCGTCATCGTCATCGTCGTCATGTAAGCACCGACATTTTTATAGAGTGTTCATGTTAATGTTATTGCAACTACGATGACATCACACAAATAGCGTAACCAACAACAACAACAAAAACAAGTACAAATGATTCTTTAGTAGGGGAGCGTTTCTCAGCGCTCAGCCACACACACTCACGCACACACACACAAACAAACACACTAATGCTTTAATGGGTTTATAGATACAGGTTGCATGCGGCATAGTGGTACGTTGAAAGTGGCAGCCGCGTGCAAACAGAACTGAAGCGTGACTTTAGTTTGTTTTTGTCTTTTTTTGTTTCAATGCCACTTGTCGAGTGGAGGGACCCAATTTGTTGCAGGTAGCACGAGAGAAGCGAAAACATTATTCAAAATGCGGGGAGATTCTAAAATGCGGTGCACTTAATAGTGTAAGTTGGTGTGTGTGTGTGTGTGTGTGCGTATAACTTGTGCACAAATTGAAAATTATGCAAGCTTTAACAATAAAGAGCATATTGTTAAAATTTATATATATCTTACACACACAACATATTCTGAACAAAATTATATTAAGTTTGCCACGAAATGTGTAACACCTAGGAGAAAATGTCAGAGACCCAACAAAATATTTATATAATAGATCAGCATGTCCGTCTCTCCGTCCGTCTGTGTATATATACGTAAACTAGTCCCTCATTTTTTGAGATATAGAACTGAACTTTTGCAAACGTTCTTTTCTATTCAAGAAGCTGCCAATTTATCATAACTACCGATATTGGACCACTATAGCACATAGCTACCGTACAAACTGACCGATCCAAATCAAGTTTTTATACGGAAAATTTTTTATTTGTGAAGGGTATTATAGCTTGGGTGCATCTTCGAAATTAACGTTTTTTGTACTCTTGCAACATGTTGCTACAGAGTATAATAGTTTTTTTCACCTAACGGTTGTTTGTATCACCTAATCGAGTTAGATATAGGGTTATGTACACATATATAAATGACCAGGATGAAGAGATGAGCTGAAATCCGGGTGACTGTCTGTCCGTCCTTCCGTCCGTGTAACTTGAGTAAAAATTGAGATATCTTTATGAAACTTGATACACATATTTCTTGGTACCGTAAGACGTTTGGTATTTCAGATGGGCATATTCGGACCACTGCCACGCCCACAAAACGCCATTAATCAAAAACAACTAAATTGCCATAAATAAGCGCCACAATAAGACACAAGACTGTTATTTGGAAGGAGCATTTGCAGTTAAATTATTTTTTTTAAGTGGTCGTGGTCCCGCCTCTAATAGGTTTAATGTGCATAATTCCTAAATCGCTAAATCTACAATAACAAAATTCACTAAGAACAAATGTTTTTATCACTTCTATCGAGAGCTTGAAAATGGGTGACAAGCCCGCCCACTCCCCATATAACGGTACTGTTAAAAACTACTGGATGAACGATAAATCAAGCAATAAACACGCCAGAGACATTAATTTTATCTCTGGGATGGTATAAGATGACTTTATAGGAACCGCGTTCAAAATTATACAGTAGGCATGGCACCGCCCACTTTTAAGTGAAAACCCGTATCTTGGGATCCGCTAAACCGATATCAACCAAATTCGGTACGTAACATTTTTCTCATATTTCTATGTTATAGTGCAAAAACTTCTCTTTCAATTTAAACTATGCAAATCAAGCAACAATGATTGTATCGAGATAAAACTTTGTGTGAGTAATGCGTGTAGGGTATACTACCTTGTGACCAAAAATTGTCTTTTTACCGAAAATATTGGTCATATAATATATATAATATAATAAAATAAATAAATTCAACTCTCGATAATAGTATGTCGTTGTGTCAAAAATTGGATGAATCGGATAATACAGCCGAACTTAGAACTTCCTTACTTTTCCTTGTTTTGATTTAAGACTTGCCAAGCAAATTATTAGTGAACTGAATCTTTATAGAAATTGCAATTGTTTTGGAGCCTAGTGCGTTGGCCGCAAAAACACTCAACATTCGATAGTTGATAAATTCTAACCTCAACGGAATTATCTTATATTATATAATTGATATATTATCAAAATTTTTCTCTAATGACAGACACCCCATTCGAGTCAATTGACTGTAGAAATATCAATTAAGAAAGCTATTTCGTATCAGTTAGTGTATGTCGTTAGACTTCTTATGACCAAAATATAAAATATATATATACATACAAACATCAGCATTCCTTATAACATTAGGCCAGAATATCCGCATAATCTTGTGGATACGGCCTTTAAAAAGATTGCAGTGTTTGTCGAGCGCATGCTGTTAGCTGCCATCTTTCACATACATACAAAACTATTGATTCCACATTCACAATATGCACCTATACATCTCTTTTAATTAGTAATGATGTTTCAAATAAGCTTAATTTCGAACATAGAAAGCAAGTATTTAGATTTTGAAGTCTAACTTCGAGAATCGAAAAATTACTTTTTTACTTATGATTTAAGCTTTCAGAAAATAACAAGTCGATTTTACCATACAGTGTTATGTACGATTCTATTTCAGAGCGACTCAAATCTTTAAAGAACAAAACTGCATGTCTTTTACGGGAAACCCGTTTCAAAATCATTTTTAAGCGTGGTTTCAGCCTTGCTTCTTTTATATAATTTCATTTCATATTAAATTATGATTTAAACAAATGACTTTTTTGTAAACCAAATTAGTGGTGAGGCTCAGTTCGAAGCGTATTTCTTTTTATTGGAAAGGTTTCAAGTGGAACTCATTATCCCAACTACTATCCAACTTCCTATGTTATTAATCATATTCTATGAATGAGTGAGATATGGAATACAGATATTTAGGATATGGGCCTAGTGAAGAAAATAATTGCGATTTATGGTAGCTTTTGCTTTTCTATTTTTCCACTTTATCCATTTTACTTTCATTCAGTATGTAAGGTGCTGTCAAAATTTAAATGTAAGTTAGTCGACACTAACGACTGTTTATTATGCGAGGTTATGTATGGAGGAACAATTATTTGATATTTTAAGCAAACAAAGGATTTTTCCATTCGCAACCGAACTTGGTTAAAGTTTAATAAGATGAAGATGAGTAATTGGTTTTGAAAGGCTTTCGTAAAATATAGCTACTAGTTTTATGGTTATATTTCATTATATAGATACAAATGTGCGCGGTAATGTTTAGAGCCGTTTTCGATTCGCCACTTTTCTTAATGCTACTGAGTTGTATTTAATATAGGAAATTTTGTGTATACTCATTAAAGTGCTATAATCGCTCACTATTTAATTGCTTTTCGATTGTGCCTCTCCAAGGTTTGACGAATCGAGGCCAGCTCATATTTTAGTGAATAAATGTATTGACACCAATCACACATTTTCATCTTTTTTCCATCCTCAACTCACGGTCCTTAGCAATCAACGCAACGCAAAATTTAACTTTATGGGTTCTGAGCGTTAAGTTATTGTGAACTGCTTCATTTCAAATGTAGAGTTAACAGAATTTTAAGCTTGCAGAAGTCTTTATACTGTTTAATGGAGCTCATGGGTTTAAGACCTACCTTCCACTGTATATGTTTATTAAAAAGAACAAACCTTTCTGCCTTAATTTCGAAGGCCTCAGAACCGAAAACATCACAGAGACTTAATTTTAATTCATAAAATGCTCAATAATTCCTTCTAACACGTGCTAGCAACACGCATGTCGAATAACTATAAAATTTGTAGGTTAATTTATTTTTCAAACTACATCTCTGTTTAATTTAATTTCATGTTTTTGCGAATATTGATGTGAAAGGAGCCGCAGTTGATTGGCTTTCCGCTGTTGGTGAACTGCAAATTGCTGTGCGTGAGAAGTTGTTGATGGATTTTATTGCATTTGTACGCGCTGGCTGAATGGCAAGCACTCAAAAGTTTCAAGAATATTTAGAAAGAAAAAGGAAAATGAAGAGTTGGTGAGAAATGGGGGGAAAAACTTAAAATTAACGAAACGTAGTTAACGCGAAAACGAAAGAAGGAAAAGAGAGTAAAATTAAATTGTTGTAGTTGTTGTTCTGGTTGCATTGGAAGTGCAAAATAACTTAAGCAGCGGAAAAATTAAGCAAAACAAAGAAGTGCAAAAACGAACGCCCAGCAATCGAACTCTTGGGGAAAAAATCAATAAGCGCGCCACTGCGATCTGCGTCCGCCTCGGCCGCGGAGCATGCCACGCGCGCCGTGCAGCTGTTTTCTGCATTTTGAGCAAAAATTAATTTGTTGCTTATTTCAATCGAATTAAATGCTTTTCAACTTAATGTGAAATTAAAAGCCAACAACAGCTACACGCACAAATGCCTTACGCACACTTAGACACAGGCACACACATACATACGAGTACATTGAAACACGCCTACAAGGCGTCTTAATTGAGTTTGCTGACCAAGTAATGGGTGTCTTGCTCTCGTCACTGTTAGTTTAGGCCACTTCAGACGTATTTGCGCAATTTCCACTTTTACATACTTAACGGTACAAGCTCTTTACCATTGCTTTGTGTTTTATTGTATGCTGTTTTCGGCGTTTCTTCCATAATTTAGCACTTTAATTTTGATTTTCGATTGTTTAGACACATTTTATTTTTTATTTTTCCCCCAAATTTCACCCACTTGAGGTTCCCTTGAAAACAGACACACTCTTTCACTTGTTTACTTTAGTTGTCCAGAAGAAAATTGCAAGCCGATTTCAATTTAAACGAATTGTTATTGCTAGGGCATGGCCCACGCGTCGCTTCTGCAGAATTTTCAAATTAATTTTCATTCAAGATTTTCGCATTTTCACCAGCGTTTGTTTGGTAATGGCCAACGCGTTCACTGTCATTATTAAATGTACATAAACTGAACATTAATGTAAACAAAACAAGTGCAATGCCACCACCGGTGTATAGGCGGCAGCCGGCATTGTTGTAGTTGTTTAGCGACGCGAAGCACCACCGTTCAATACAAATTCACACCAACATAGCCACAAACACGCAAAAGTGAAAATGTGACTGCGTTAGAAAAGGTGGCAAGTTTGCTGTTTTGTTCACGGTAAACTCTGGGTCTGTGCTCATGACAACCACAATTTTAAGTAAGGCATTCATTTGGTTTAAATAATAAGTAATAATTCGTGGAAAAATTCAATTACATTATTTTTGTATAATTTTTAATCTACAATAAATGTCTTGACCTATTCAAGGCTGTATTAAATAAACATTGTCGAAACTTCAAAGCACAAAACGTATTTAAAAGTAATTTATTTCACGTACGCCTGAAAGTATGCCACAATAATTATGCTACCATACAGTAGTGGCAATAATTATTTGCCATTTTCGCACATAATAAGCTCTCACCCATTCAACAATACTAGCGAAAGGGCGAATCTAACAAACAAGTAGTTTAAATCAAGCAGAATTATTTTAATAAGTATAGAAATTCACATAATTTTTCAACTTGACAACTTTGAGTAAAAAGGGAAGTTGATAGTCTAGCTAAGTGATTAAGATGTTCTTGGTTATAAATTATTTAAACACCAAAACTTCACAATAACCGAATATGTCATATTTTCGTTGTTCAAATTTAACAAATTTTTATTTTATGTTTTTTTCTATTATTATAATCATATTTATATATCTGATTATTTCAAAAAAATTTAAATTATGTTTTAGTTTCGTGTATTCGGTCTATAACTGTATTCAGTGTATTACAGCTTGCTAAGAGCTGGCGTAACTTGATTATCATTCCATTTATCCATTCCATATTCCGATCATGCATAGGAAAGCTGTGGCCTTGTGTGTCTTTTTCAATATAATATATTATTCATTTGAAGCGTAAATTACAATAATTTTTTCACTCAAAAATTTAGTGCCTGAAAATTGTTTTTGCGGGAAGTTTTTTTCATCACTTTAATGTGAAGAAAAACTCAGCTTGGTAAAAGTTTATGTAGACATGTCCTAGCTGAGAGAAAATGCCAAAAGTGATTTGAACGATTTAAAAGTGGCGATATCTGGGCGACAAAAGTATTTACAGATGTGGAACTGAAAGCCTTACTCGCTGCAGGGTGCAGGCTGCAGCCATTTCAAAACGTTTAAAAGTTGCCGAATACATTCAAGAGTAATAAAATTGTGTGCCATACGAAGAAACATGAATTCATCACTATCTCTTAATTAGACTTAGTTCGAAACGACATCACTGGAGCACAAAAATTTGTTTGGCTTTGGAGTGGCAAGACCTTTTCTTTTATAGTTTTTGGGTTGCTATGTTAAAGCGATGTGGCAGATTTTTATTGTAATTGGTATTATCATAGAAATATATAAATTCCACTTGTTTTTGAAACTAATTATGACACTTAAAATTTTCAGCACTTGTTTATATACAAATTAAACTAAATAAACTCTATTATCGCCTCGTCTTGCTAACAACTTCCCAAAGTATTATTAGCCAAACCATTGCAGTCGGCCGCATTTGTTTGGGTAAACGCTGAAGGGAACACAAAGAAATTTTATATTTTATTAACCGTACTTTTTTTAAATTTCATAAGACTTACGAATGAAGCGACGGCAGTTCGCCATTTCCATCGTGCATAGGTTTATAAAAGTACGACACCGTCCAAATGGACCTCGTGCGCAAATTCTCTGGTCCACTACGCAGTCGTAGTTTGTTATAACACATCTGCGAAAACCGAGAGCCAAAGACAACCAAAGTGCGAGCACCAAACCGAATGTGACGTAGACTTTCATGGTCGCTAAAACTTTTTATGGTAACTGAGTGATACGTCGCGGGTTTTTATAGTGCCGCGTTAAGCGGATTTAAGTCGTCAATTGTTACAAATATTTATTTTTAAAGAAATATAATAGAAGTAGGCTTAGGAACTTGGGTACACTACTTGAGAAAACTAATGGTACAAAAATTTCAAATTGAACTGAAGCATTTTCCGGAGCTAAAGAAGCAGATTTCTAATCCCCATCGAGACGTAATGGAATTTTAAATTTTTACTAAAGTATTAGCTTACAAGGATTTAAAAAAAAATAGAATGTGGCAATCTTAATTGAAACAAAAAAAAAACGTCAACTTCGGCTGCACCGAACCTATAATAATACCTTTCACAAATACAAAATATTCCTCAATAGTGCCTTTCAAGTGCGCCACCTTATTACTAAAAATTGTCCAAATCGGACTAAAACTTTTCAACCCTCCAGATACCATACATGTAGACCCTTGTTACTAAAGATATATATTATTGAAATTCGAGGACAATCCTTTTCTGATAATAATATGTCTTTATGTCAAAAATGCTTTGTATCGGGTCAATAATTCCTTTAGTCCCCATATACCCTGTAGAAAGATTTTCGAACTACCGGCTGACTTTGAATCACATATATCGACAAATAAGTAAGATAACTTAGCAAAATTGACTGATCGTGAAATATTATATATACTATAGTTTAGTGCTGAAAATTTGTAAAATTGGTTCACAAATTACCCAAACTACCATATACTACATATATTGATTTTCGTTGTTCTAACAAACCTATGTATCTGAAGGCATTTCTCTGGCTTTGTTCCTGGCAAATTGCAATAGAAACGTTTGGTTATACCTGAACTTAGATCTTCCTTGCTTATTAGTGCTTCCGTTCTACAGAAAGCAGCGAGTCGCTGCATGAGATTTTGCTTGCAGCTGTGCACCACACTAAAGCACCGTAAAATAAGAATCGCTTGACAACTGCTGTGTAACTTCAATACATAAGGGCAGGTGATAGGCCCCAAGTTGACCTTAGCATCTTCTTACATGTGTAGAGGGTACCACTGGTCTTTTTCACCCTCTCTTCCACATTGAGTTTATACGTCAGTTTGTTGTCGAAAATTACTCTCCGGTACTCGGTATGGTCCTCAGTAGTTAACTCTTCCCCGTTGACTTTCGGGGGTTTCTATAATGGGATCCTGTACCTCCTTGTAAAGACTACCATATCCGTCTTACCGGCATTTACCTCTAGCTAAGCCGATATTGTTCATTGGTGTTTGACTTTTAGAACGCTATTCATCACGCTACTAATTATGTCTTAGAACTTGCTCGCCACTAGTATAGGTATGTCTTCTGCATAGGCTATTAGTTTGATTCAAAATAGTAAAATGAATTAAATTTTGTTTCCTTGCTTTTTGCTGGCAGTGTGAGATTGACCTAATTGCGTTAGCGTTTTAGCTTTACTTATGGCCAAAAGACATTTGTGTAAACATTTATTTATTTTTATTAAAAATGTAGGTAACTAATAAACATCAAACTAGGGGTAATTCACAAAAATAAATAAATTTCAATTAACATGGAATATTTGACGAAAAAAGTAAGTGCATAAAAATATATCAAAATTTCAACACAAAATTTAGCCTCTAAGAAGAATTGGCTGTCCATTGACCCCACTACCGAAACCACCGACACCACCGACACCACCGACACCACTGACACCACCGACACCACCGACACCACCGACACCACCGGTACCACTGTTACCACCAGTTTGTCTAAGGCAAAAACCTCTTACGCCGTTACTCAACTGGCTGCAAAGGGACGAATTTACCACGGTGTATTCTGAATGAAAAAGAAGAAAACATATTTATAAACAATATTTTTCTAATTCCTCAAAATAATTGAATACTTACGCGCTGTCTGCTGACAATTAGCGGATTGCAGAGCACAGTAGTTACTAAAACTCTGACACAAATTCGATTGGCCGAAGCGTGCGCAAACGTTTTTCTGGCGCCTACAATTGCGCATATCCAGGACACAAACCTGCGCAGTGTAGGCGAATGAAAGAAGCGCGACGAAAATGCCCAATGCTAAAAGTTGGCAACGCATCTGTACTTTTTTTTTAATATTAAACGATTTGTATAGCGAAATAATTTAAAAACTTAAAAATCACTCTGATGTTATGACTTCAGCCAACTTTTTTCGCAACTATTGCTATTTCTGGCGCATTCGCTTTTATAGGTAAAATGTGGCCTTGTGCTATACCAAAATATCCATGTTTTTCTACTGAAATGTTAATATTATTGTTTGCAATTTTTACGTATGGCAATTTTCCCCTTTTCGCACAATTTCGCAAATATTTTTGTTTGGCAAATTAAATTTGCAAAATCAAGGTAACGTAAATTAGAATTAACGCAACAATATTATAAAAACCTAAAATTCCGTCACAGAGTTCGTTGTCTTATATAAATGTACTGTTAGTCACGGCTCAACACCTGTTTCAATATAAAAGACTAGCTACATACGAGTATGTGTTTATTTGTTTTCGAGAGTTTGCGAAGTGAACCAAATTTTGCTAGAGTTTTTTGCGTCGTTTAAATGAGTAAATATTTAATTGTGGATTTCCATAGGAGGGATCTAAACGTAATCTATAAAAAATGTGTGTTCCTTTCTGCATAAAATTTGAAAACTTTAAAACTCAAAGCATAATCTTTATAATTCGATTTTGTGTCTTACAAAATTTTTATATATTTAGATTTGACGTTCTTCCTCGTAACCGCGGACTGCGTATATGCATAATAAGTAGATCTAACTCACTGATGGAAAAAAAGTACTGTTTCATACGAACTTAGGACAGGCACTTCCTCCAACGGGTCAATCATCTCGGGCTTTTCTGTGTAGACAAGCGAGTTCACATTACCGCACAAAACATTCTCCAGCAGTGTTAAATCGCTTCGTTTCCTTCAATAAATTGATTTTTTCGTTTGCTGTATGGCATGGAGCGCCGTCATGTTGGAGCCAAAGTTCGTTCACCCCATATTCATTCACGAAAAAGTCATTAATCAAGGCTCTATAGCGTTCTCCCAAGACTTTGAAAAAATATGGATAAATGATTCCCTCCGCCCATAGATCACATCAACCAGTAAATTTTTGAGGATATAAAGGCGTCTCAAACCAAAAGTGAGCTTAATCGCTAAACACACTTTTTTCATTGATGATCTTTCAGCTTCAACTTTTGCACGAGTTGGATTTTGTAAGCCCGCAAACCAAAATCGTTCCGCTAAATTTTTAATTTTAAAATTAATGGACTCGTTCAGGTCTCTTTCGATACTCTGCTCCACAGCAGCAATAGCGTCCACGGGGCGCACTGTACGGCGATTCTGAGGTTGCGCAGTATCCACTAGAGTAAGCGTGGTGCGAAACCGATTCATGATTTCACGAATTACGGGCCCTGCTGTGTGATTATGTCGATCGAATATTGGACGCAGCGCGACAAACGCCTTAAAGATGTGATAATGGCAAAAGACAAGCACATAAAATATTAAAGTAAAGATATTTGTAGCGGACTAAAGGTTGAGTGTAGATCTTTCCAAATTTTATTATTAGCTAAAATGCATTTTACCCTTTAAAATCATTTTTTTATTTGGAATCGAAATATATACATTTACATAGGTCTAAATTTTTATACACTGGATAGAGAACAAAAATTCCCGTCTGTGCCACCGGCATATCTGCTTACGTTGTCCTATAGCATATTGTGGATTATTGAAATTCGCTATTATTATTCTATCTTACAATTAGAAAATCTTTATTTTGAGCCTACCCTTGTTGTCTGCTCTGCTGTTTGCAGATGCCCTTTTGCTAAAATTTTTAAAAGTTGTTCTATAAAGAAGACTGTCAGAGGCAGCCACGTTGTTTTCAATATGGTCTTAAAATACAATGTATGCGAACTAAAATTAATATATTTTTTCTCTAACAGGCTCATTAAAGGATCCCTCAAAGGATCCAGAAATACCAAAATATTATATTTGAAACCATTTGGAAAAAATTGAATCGCAAGGTATACAAAAGCTCCATCGGCAGCAATTTTTCATAAAGCACACAGTCTTTTGTTGCTAGAAAGAACTAATAAAAGCGGCTAACATTTCTCAAATTCCACTACTTTTGTAAATTTCAAAGCACAAATAGTTTGGATATTTGACACCGTTGTCGCCGCGCTTTCGCCCAGTTTCCACTGAGTGCGCTAAAAGCATTTCATTTATTTCTTGAACGCGTCCATTTGACATGCATTTCCTAACCGTCTACTTCCGCCCAACACAATGCCTGATTCATTCATATGCCTGTGCCCCTTCGCATGCATAACCCACTCGCTGCACACTCCGGTTACACTTCTCCTTGTTGTTGTTGCTGCAGAATTTGTCGCTAAATGGTCATGGCTTGAAAAAGTGAACGCCATCAGCTGAGCCATCAGATTTATGCTGAGTGAGCACAAGTGCGCCCAAGAACAGTGGCTGCTGCTGCTGCAGTTGCTGCCGTTGTATGATCAGCTAGTTAAAATAACAACAATAATGCCGTTTTAGAATTCGAGTATAATTTTTTACATCCTGTTGTGCTAGCGTATTTCGTTATGGGCGCCAGTATGAATTTCGCAGGCGGCACCAAAATGCTGCCATCTCGCACAAAACGTGGGAAACTCTATAACTCTATATGTATATATATACAAGTGTGTGTGTGTAATGCCACGTTGGCCAAGTGAAAATGAGCGAAATGTGTTAAAAAGTGCCAATTTCAGCTGTAGCACTGATTTTCGACGGCCTTCTTGCCTTGCCGCTCGGTCTTAGCGACGAGCAGCTGCGCTGTGTCGTTGAAAATTTCTCGCTAAAGCGAAAATAAGTGAAATTTTTTGGAAGAGTTTCATTTACTTTTTGAGACTTTTTTGTGCCTTTGCCACATTCCCGACTAGCTGCTAGCTGGCTGTCTGCTTGGCATTGCTCGAATTGTCTTCTGGGTAATTTTTCATGGTGATTTGCTTTGGCTGTCTTTGAGTGAGGCGAAGTAAACACCAAGCAAGGGCGCCGGGCAAGGCTGAGCGTAAGCCTGATGAGCGCGCAAGACGGCAGCGAAACAGCAGCACTTTGACGAAATATGATGTGCGGAAATTGAAGAAATTTCGAATATGTTTGTGTATGTAAGTGCAGTGCATGGAAGTTAGGTGTTTCCGCTTGAAGTTTGTAGCTGCTTATGCTACGTGATCCATGGTATTTTTCAGCGCAGACATATTGCGTTACAGTGGCAAAGTAAATGGCAATAATAAATTTTTAGTGCGCCCAGCAGCCGAATACAGAAACACAAGTATTCAATTCAAGTCAAATTGAGTTGGAAAGTGTTTTGTCCAAAAAAAAAAATATGCACCAAATTTCAAGCGTTATACGCTGCAAATAACCATAAGCAAAAAAGAGTTCAAATAAATTAAAATCAAAATCCTATTGTTTTTTGTTTAAGACTTTTCGTTTTTTTTTCTGAAAAGTAAAAATTTGAACTTTTTTTAACTTCGAGTATCCTCCATCACTTTATTGAACCAACCGAAGCTTAAACGACTTTAATCTTGTTCTCAGACGCCTTTTCGGTATTTTCTCCTTCTTGTAATTCACAGCTGCCACAATGGCGTTGTTATAAGTTCTCAAAGCTTATCATTCCATCTTAGTCGAGAAGAAACTTTTAAAGAAAAAGATAAAAATCTTACGCAGAAGCCTTATCTAGCAACCATACATACATTTCAATGTATTTTGTCATCAGTTACGGATCTAAATCAGAAGACTTCATAACGACCATACCTACTTCGGAACAACATTTGCAAGTCGTAGACATTTTTTATCATAATTATGGTTCGGTTCGCGCGCTGTGTCCAATATTCGGCCGACATAATCGCCAAGCAGAGTCTGTAATTCTTGCAATCATGAATTGGTTTCGCACCACGCTTACTCTCCTCCTTACTGTATCAAGTATCACGGAGAGTTTGTTCCCAATTCCACTTAAGCCGCTGATGTTGCAACCTAAGACAGCCCCATAAGCTTCAAAAGAATACTAAATTCAAACATAACATCTTATAAATAGATACCTTTTATCAACTACTCTCCTCTATCTGCTTCTCACTCGTTCCCCTAACACAACCGGCATGCACGCGGATTTTTATCTGGCTAAGGCCATCAACTCGAAAGCATTTTTAAAAATTACTTCTGTTGCTACAAAAACAATATATTACATATACTTGTATGTTTCATTGTATCTCCTTCAGGCTTCAACTGAATAGACAACAAACTACATAGTACCTTGTATGCAATATTTACTACACAAACTATACGGTAGTTGGGGCAGTTTTTCTGCTCAATCTTCTTTTGGATTGGATTTCAATCGATAACATGGTTTAATTGTACCATATTTTGGTTAGTAGTTGATACACGCTCTCTAATAGTTTGTCACCACCGCGTTTGAATAGTTCAGTCGGCACCCGGATTGTTGTTGATGTTCAGCCGTGATACCGGCTGAACAATCTTAGTTGGATTGCGATAAGCTAATTTCATGGTCTTTACTTGGAGATTAGAGTTCTTCATCTCTTTTATAATATACATATATATTACTGTTACCCTAGTAGCTTATTTGTTTTTAAAAGTATTCAACTTAATCCCCCTGTCCGCCAATATTTCAAGCTATTCTTACTCTCGGCCTCGCTTCAAATATGTCTCTCTTTTTCCTTTTTGGTAACTCTCTAAGTATTTGTATTACATTCGATCATAGTGAAGCTATATAGATAACGTGGTTTCTTTCTAAACTTGCCTACATCCCAATAGTTCATCAACGGCAGATGATACAGTATAAATATTTATAACTAATTTAATTTTTTCCTCAAATTTTCTCGTAACCATTAATGCAATTTGCATTCGTTCCAAATCATTTTGCACGTAATATTTCTTTTGTCACTTTCGCATTTGAAATATTCACCATTTCCTGCGGTCCACCAAGAGAAACTTTTAATTCTCACCATATCCGACGTGTTATTGTTGTTTATAGCAATTCAGCAGCGATTGTGTTTATCCTCGGTTGTCCGGTTGCAAATTGCATCACTTGTCGGATGTGCACATTATGCTGGCAGCCAGCATTTCTATTAGTTTTACTTTCATGGTTTTTGGCCAAACCACACAGTGTCTTAAAAGACTCTGCACTTTTACATAGCGGATTAATGAGAATTTAATGGCATTTGGCACGAAATATGAAAATGTCTAATTTCTGTAAATATCATTTTCCCTTCGCATTTGGGTCAAAATTGATGGAAGAAAGTTGAAGAAAATAATAAAAATTGTAAAAATTTCATTTAAGCTTAGAATCCAATTACTGAATAATTTTTAGTGAAGTTTTCAATACAGAAAGTAAATATATGAGAAACTGTACCCTGCTCTCTTAAAATCTTCTTATTTTCTAAACAAATCAGACCGGTTGCAACTTACGAGTAGGACTTTTAACTGTTTTCTTCGAGAATAGTGAACAATCTTCATGTATATATCTTAAAAGAGGTTTAGGTTTACAAATTTTGTGACACTACAGCCTCTGCACTTAAATAATTTTATGATCGTGACAGCGACTGCAGCTTACAGTTAAATTTAGGGTTCAGGAAAAGCTTTTGCTCTCGATTTTTTATTAACGATTCAATAAGAAATATTTGAATTTATCTGATGAAATGTGCCTCGAGGGAGGGAGGGAGGGTCTAAGGTGATCCACTATAAGGTGTGGCCAAAGAGCTAGTCTTTTACTTTAAGAAAAGTTTTTAAAGAAAATCGTCATTGCTTATGGCCTCTTACCTGTGGTACTCCATATATGAATAGCAGTTGAAAGTCAAAGCACCTGAGAAATCTGGTGTGGAATTCCAGCTAAAGTATTTTTTTCTGCATAAAAGTTGTCCATTAGAAGTAGGCTGTACCTCAAAACGTTGGGTGAAAACTTCAGTTGAACTCTGCTGTCAGACGAAAGGTCTCAGTCTCAAGTGGGAGATAAAGCAATAATATGGATGCAGAATTTCTTCTTACTCAACAAACTATCCACATTATTAGGGAATCTAAGATTTACATTCTTTAATTTTTCTTTCATTGACTTTTTATTACATCTCCAGTATGTAAATGACAGCAATGGGGGTCATTAATGGGAATGTCTCAGAAGTAGGTCTTTCAAAAGAGGTTGGAACAAGCGGTTTGATACTTGTAGATTAAAGCATACAAGAAATGATTAATGTTTACAACTGTTTCATTGAATGCAGAATATGCGACGAATATCTAATCCTTGCTTTTGTTGTAGGCATGTTCGGATCGAGTTAAGTTTTTTTATTTTGGGTTATGTTTTTCGCTGGATATATGCAAAATTTATAGTGGAAATGGTATTTACGATATATATGTATGGATGCTTACACAGTCCGCTGCCGGGAATTATTCTAATTGCCGTAGCAATCTAGCATTTTTCTTCTTTGTCTACTTTCTACTAGTCCGGCTCATCATTTCGGACTCCTTTACTAATCGGATGGAATAACGATAATTTCAGCGATGCTTCCTTTCTTTCCGAGAAGAATTTTGTTATAGTATGGTTCTTTGGTCGTGAGAAAGATACCCCTTCGAGGGTACAATTTCCTTTGAATTATAGTTGGAGTTTCAGCATCATAAAACCTGTGGATTTAGTATGAGATAGGCTTGTGATTATTTAAGGCAATAATAAATTAAAATATTTACGGAAATATTTATTTTATTCCTTGAAATACCTTCCGTCTCTTATTATTCTGACCTTTAATGTTGTGTAATGTGATATGTAATCGAGAAATCAACCCTGGCCGCTGCTGGGTTGTGTATTTTGAGAAGTAAAAATTTTGACAGAAAACAAGAAAAAAACATTAACTTTGCTGCACCGAAACCTTAGTACCCTTCACAGGTTCAATTTTTCTTACAAGAACTTGATTTTCTGATAAATAGGAGACCCAAATTACTCTTTACATTATTATTTATAGTCAAAACTACTTTAAAGTTTCCTCACAAACTCAATCAAACATTTCTCTTTCAGATGGCCTGCAACCGGTACTTCAAATCGTGCAACGGATTGTAAAGGGAATCACGACATTTCCAATACCGAACATTTAAGTCCACAGTAATGCCAACAAACGACATACAACTGCTGAGTTCAACAGCAACAACAACACCAAATGAAAGGCTTGTAACGGGCCGAGCTGACAGTCGACATTAACTGTAAATACCGAAACACTCAAGGCAATTGTTTCGGAAGATACGCTAAAGAGCGGCTTCAAAGTGATCATTGGCCGCGGTACAAAGCAGGTGCCCTACAACATAGTAAACCGTGCCGTTATGTGTATGTGGCAACAAACGGATACAATACCAACGACAACATAATCATTGTGAATGTCAAACAGAGATATCAATTGCAAGTCGAGAGTTGCCAGTCGTATAACAATTATTGCGAAGTCGCGTGGGCTTTCCGCACTTAAACGTTGCTCGGAGCAAGTACAGCTAAACCAACACCAACAAGTAACAACAACGAAAACAACAAATATTAGCGAGTCACCATAGCAGCGCGATGAGTGTGGACGTGGAAATAAGCAGGCAGTATAGTGAAATCACTACAACAACATCATCCTCAACTACAACAACAACAGATAAAGACATAGTTGCAACCAAAGCAACGCAATCGTCGGCATGGACAGCGCTTCGCTGGCCGATTGGTTTATGCGAAATCGGCGAATCTACGACAGCAACAACAACAACAAATTGCATAGCTACAACAAAAGCTTTACAGTCAAAGCGAGTTGATAGCAACACTTGCCGACAGCAATGTGATGAAGATGACCACAACAACAACAAAAACAGCAAAAACAAGAGCAAAGACATGAACATCCCCTCAGCGCAACGAGCAGCAAGCCAAAAGCGAAGGCGAATACAGCAACAATCCCAACAACAACATTGGCGGCATTATCTGCTGCAGCCACTACAACGATGCGCATTCTCCAAAGACGATGATGCCTGTTGGAGCGCCCGCTTTTCCACGATTCTAAAGCAACAACAACAATGGCTGCGCGTTTGCCTTGTGCTCGTCATTTGCCTGTCACTGCCCTCAGCAACGAATACAAAACCTCAGACCTCAGCAACAGCGCCAACGACACTTGTCACGGAACCAACATTGAGAGCTACACTAACAACAACAGAAATAGTAATAGCAACATCAAAGCCAGCAGCCACAATCAGCAAAACGGCGCAGTCGCCATCTCCACCGCCGCCGCCGTCGGCAACTGAGAGTGATGACAACATTGTGACCAACGAAACTACCAACTTCACGTACACGCACAACACCACAAACAACGCTATCGGAAATGTCATCATTCCCTCAACCAAGCTCAGCGTAAATTCAACGACCGCATCAAAAGCTCTGGTGCAGACGTTGGCGGCGCTCACGGTGGGTGCGTTGACAGTGTCAACAGCATTGCCGGCGGCTACGCAAACATTCACATCCTCATCGCTGTCATCAGCAGCAGCAACAACAGCACGGCAAACACACGACACAACTACAGCGACAACAACAATGTTTGACTACGCCGTCATTGCGTTGGCGGAAGCAGAGGGCAGCGGAGATGACAAGCCCGATACGCAAACGGCATGGAATGCGCACTTCGTCAATGGCATGCTGCATGACATTGAAACAACAACAACGTCAAATGAATCACCAACAGCTAAATATCACGGCAGCAACAATAATATCATTCGCAATGTGCCCAGTGGGAGCAACACTTTGTGTAGCATGCAGCAACACAGTCCCATAAATGCTAACACCGACACCAGCAACAACAACTACGCAAGCGTAGACGCAGGCTTGAGCAGGATTCGTCACCATCGCGTTACACGTTCCGTGGGCCATGGCAGCCCTGGCAGTGTAGGCTTAAGCGGCAGCAGTTTTGGTGCTGTAAGTCAAGGTGTTAGTAGTGGCAGCGGGTTGACGGGGAGCGGTAGCAGTGGCGTTGTTAGCCTCTCGAATACGCACGAGGGCGAAAGTAATAATCATAACAGTATCGAATGTCCTAGTTTCGATGAGAATTCGGCGTGTCCATGCTACAAATTCGAAGACGGTGAGTTTCATTTGTTTTCTACATTGCAGATCCAAATGGTGGCTTATTTAAAGGGTTATATCCACTTGCAAGTCAGGAAAACTACTTTTTTTGCGAATTATTTCTGAAGAGGCATTTTATTTAATAAATAAAAAAATAAATGCTTTTATATAATTTCATTTACTTTGTATTCCATTGATCGCTTAAAAGATCCCCTGAAGAACCTCCGAAAAAACTGTCTCAAATCCAAAAATCGAAAAATTATTATTATTGGGTGTATGCTTAAGCTAAAGTCAATATTGCTGTGCTGCCTAATCCTAAAATTCCCAGAAAGAGCCCACATTACAACTCCGTGAATTTAATTTAAATTTCCTTAAAGGCAATCATCTTTGCTTGAAATTACAAAGATCTGAATTTAATTCCCTATGCCCTAAGTTTCGAACCATCCGTGAAGATGCTCACACGTTAGCAGTACAGCGGTACTTTTGCATCACTGGCAGGTATAAGAGCAGAGAAAAGTTGACGGTGGCCCAGTTATCGGAGCGATGAGGTGCGGGCCTCAAGCTTTAAGACCTACAACATCTATCGAATAAATATTAAAGTATTTGCTTGAATTTTCGACCCTAATTTCGTAGGTACTTGTATATTGAAAGTTGAAAACTCAAATTAACTTTTGTTGCAACAAATTACGGAACTCTGCTACGGGTAGGCAACAAATACGGAACAGGTGCGATTGAACACTTCTAATGTGTTTCCAAAGTATTTGAAATGATATCGAAACACAACAACAAACTGCCACAAGATGTTTCAGTAATAGAAAAGAAATTGTGTTGAAGTGCTGTTTCCTCAAGCACGTTTGCAACAGCGCTACACTCACAAATTGACTGCTAAAATGCCACATCTGTATGTGAGAACGTGTTCCAGTGCCACTTTGCAGGTCCTCACATGCTTATAACGGTGCTAATCCATATGTTAACACATATTAACAACTTTTTCACACGCACACCGCCATTCCCTTTCTTATCCAGCGCTTCAACTTGTTTCAGTTTTTGCTTTTGTAATTTGCAGGCTTATTTCTCGAGTGTCCCGGCACGACGGCCATGTCTTTGCGCAGCACATTGGAACGCATCTCGTCGCCGATACATTCATTATCCATTTATGATTTCGATCGTTCGGTCACGTCTCTCTCGCAGGATGTCTTTCAACCAGGTGTCAATATAAGGCATTTGCAATTTTCACACTCACACTTGGAGACGCTAAAGGATAACAGTTTGCGGCATGTACGTGCAACATTGGAGTCGTTGAGCATTGTTAATGGAAAATTAACACAGGTATGTTACCAACCACATACACCCACATATACATACATGCATAAGAACAACAATAACAACATAAGCAAAACATTAACGAACTTGGCAAAGTGTGTTGACTGTAGCCAAGCGGTTAGCCGACGAAGCAGTCGAGATATGTGTGTTTATGCACAGTGTTACCAGTTGCTTTAAATCGATCGTTTTTTTTAATACAGCATATATCAACACGTGACCAAATCTTAATTATCTAAGATTGTTAATGTCTACTTATGCCTTCAAGAGGTAAAATGGAAATTTCATTTTACTTGTGGAAAAATCATACTTTAAAAACCACTATGATTTTTGAGAACCCTACTAAAATCTCAAATATTTGTAAAACCTAAGAAACTGTAAGCAATAACACGCCGTATATTCTCTTCAAAGACGTTAATCGACTCAGTCTTATTTGCTTAGACAAGCGACTTCACATAACCCCACAAAAAAAAGAGTCCAGCGATGTTTTCTTCAGCAAAATGACTAAACAGTGACTTTGCGAGGATGTAACGGAGTCTGAACAATAGCTTGTGTATTATCATCCCTCCAAATGTGACAATTTTGTTTATTAACGTAGCCATTCAACCAATAGTGAGCTTCACCGCTGAACCAAATTTTCTTGTAAAAGTCGGGGTCGGTGATCATCTCATTTTGAGTCCATTCGCCGATCGTGCTTTATGGTCTTTCACCTTCAGTTCTTCCACGAGCTAAAGTGGATGGACACAGTTTCAATTGTTACGCGCCGTGACGGATGGACTCATTCATATATTCTGCGATACTCTGCTCCACAGCAGCCAGTAATGACTGATTTCGAGATTTTTTAATCAAAACTGAGGCTAGTGAAAAGGGCTGATGACTTTCAAAATGATGTTATATGGGAAGTGGGGGTGGTTGTATACCGATTTCGCTTATTTTTAAAAACTAAATCTCATTGACGTCGAGCACTTAGTTGATGATAGCAAAAATTGAATCAAAAAGACGGCAGTTACAAACATATTTTTCATATCGGCATCTCATATATTGTTCGATATTAACGAAACAAATATAAGCGTAAAGAAACTAACAGTTGCTACATATACCTATATATTTTGAAATATAAATACATAGTTCTATATAAATATACTTCTCCATTTTGCATTTATACATTTCAATTTCAAGTATGTTGATAAGATACAAATTCGTGTTGGATTTCAGTTGTGATTTACACAATTTGGTAAGTTATGTAAAAAATTACCTAAGAGTGGTCAGTGTGACTGACATACAATAAATGTATTTAAGTTTTGTGAACTACTTGCTTTGAAGAGTATCTTCGTATGGTAGGTGGACGTGGTTATGAACTGATTTTGTTCATTTACAGGGAAATGCATAATATTATATTACTAAGCTTGGTTGAGCGTCTCCAGTGATACTTGAATTACTTAAGTTTGGACAAGCAGATCCTGATGTAATGCTACTTTTTCAAAAAAAACAAAAATTATAATATTAATAAACAAAATATTTATTTTAACTGACCCTTAACCTGAAGGTAAAATATTTTCTTGCCTAATTAAAGTTTATAGTGTATTTTTAAAACATATCATTTTATAGACGCGGTAATAGTCTGATTCGCATTTTGATGCTTTTATCTTGTACCACAGTGCAACGTGTTTAGCATAACCATTGTCTGTCAGCCGTTGATTGTAACGTAGCAGGTAGTAAATTTAGTTATACAGCATATTTCAGGCGCACCAACACATGCCACACGCCGACGATATGTTGATGAAATGTAAACTTCAGCAAATTTGTAATTGCATGTGTGTGTGCGCATTTTTCTTGCATTCACTGACAGTTATGCCAACAATTGTGCTAGCTTCTGCATGCGAATTGGCAAGCGTGTTGGTACACAGAGTCAAGTGCGAAGAAGCGCTCACAACTGGATTAGAGCAAACCGCCCGATCGCCTTACATTCGAATTGCTGCTTCGGTTGCACTCATCTTTGCTTAGCACTTTGCACACATCTTCATCAGCATCATCGCTTTGCTGTTTGGCTCTTCAGTTGCTTGGCTGTTTTGCTCAGCTGTCGTCCGCATAACGCATGAATGCGTCTGTCAGTTTCGTGCAATTTGTCTACCTGTCTGCCACTATGTCTGATGGCAGCCTAACTGTATGTTATTTTCTTCGACTGCTGTTAAATACGTGTCAGCAAATATTCGCCCGAAATTACGCATTCATGCATTTTGTGTTGGTTTCATGCGAAATGTACGTGCCGAATGGCAATCTTCCACTACAGCTAGCGGTATTATCCTTACACACATACTCGTACACACGTCCATGCATACGTGCGTTGTGGCAGTACGCTTTTGTGGCAGGCTCGTTTACGAGGATATGCCAAATTGAAATTTCGTAAATAATATTCTGAAGGTGAATATTTAATCCATTGTATAATTTAGACAGAAAGGTCGTGTCTCATAATTATTTTTCTTAAGTAGAATTGTCTGTTTATAGACTGAGAGTTAAAGGATTACATTGTAATATAATTGTATTTTATTTTACACTAGTGGATCTGGCAGTTTCGAAGTCCCGAACTTATTACTGAAGCAGGAAATGCAAAATACTTATATACAATATATGCCAGCCATATATATACGTGTATAAAAGTTTATATATCTAACTCGTGTAAAAGAGTTTTAACCAGAATATTTTATAACGGGTTTTAATTTTAGACGTGTGGTTTTCAATGAAACAATATTTTTTTCGGAGTTGGTTTTTTGACAGCTGTTACTTGACTCATACTCAGTTTGTTTGCCATTTCATATTGAACAGGCGTATCCCAGAACAGCGTTTACAAATCGTGCAAAATCGGGCCCAAAACGAGATGACCACCGATCCTGATTTTCCCAAGAAAACTTTTTTCAGCGATGAAGCTCTCTTTTGCTGGAATGATGATAATCCAAAAGCCACGGTTGAACCTCAAAAAGTCACTATTTGGAGTGCTCTATGATCAGAGGGAGTCATTGGTCCATATTTCTTCAAAAATGAAGCCGGTCATAATGTTACAGTCGGTGAAGAACGCTATGGAGCCATAATTATATAATGACTTCTTCGGTCCAGCGTGGGCTGATCTTGACGTGGACGACCTTTGGTTCCAACAAGACGGCGCTACATGTCGTACAACCAACGAAACTATCAATTTCTTAAAGAAAATTTTTTCTCACGTCGTGGGCCTGTATCTTGGCCCCCATGCGATTTAACATGGTTGGAGTATTTTTTTTATGTTGTTATGTGAAATCGCTTGTGTTCGCAGATAAGCCCGAGACGATTGACGCCTTGGAAATAACCATTGGCGTGTTATTGCTGACATGCGGCCCAATTGCTGCAAAAAGTGGTCGAAAATTGGCCCTGTCGGCTGGAATTTATTCAAGCTAGCCACGGCGGTTACTGGCTCGAAATCATTTCAAAAATATAAAGGCAAACTCTTATATTTCTATTACATATTCCAAAACATTCGTGAATGTTAAAAAAAATTTTTTTAGGTCCTTACGCAATTTTGTATCTGCATAAGTTTGCTTTCCTAAATACATCATATAGCAACTCTATTCCAAAGTATGCCCAAATTAAAAGCTCTTCGAAATATTTCTTGAAGGTCTTCTCAAACGAGTTACCATTACCATAAATTGTTTTTATTTTAGATATATGGTACAGTAAGACCTCGTTTAACGCTGTTTCGTTTAGCGCTGCCTCGGTTTAGTGCAAATTATGTAGATTAGATGCTTTCTTGACAAAAAGGCAGAAACTTGAATCTTATTTGTTTTTATAAATATATACGGTTATATCGTTTAAAAAAGCAAATAAGCTCCATTCCTAACTTGAGTAAGTCGTCGTATTCAATGCACAATCAAATTCAGCCATATGGTCATGAATAGCAATCTTATGTTCGTATCTGTTGTGATAGCTGAGCTGTTCGGATGTTCGGAAAAGTAAGTTACGGAGTTGATTTTACCAAATAATACTGCTATTTTATGTGTGATCGTATATACACACGTGTTCCTATTAACCAGCCTTTGTACCTTATGACTACTACCGACACTGATGGGGTATATGCTGTTTCCCAGCTTAATATTGTGCCTCTTCTTTTCCCACTTCGATGAGTCTTATAAAAATGATAAATCAATCGCTTAGTGATGATTAGAAGGTTTCTGCAAACAGTTTTCGCTGTTTTACTTCTTTAGAGATTCCAAAAATTTTTGCAACTTGACGGAATTGAATTTTAAACATTTGGTACAAAGCACCTCCTACCTATCACCTTTTGCTTCCATCAGAATACTTTTCGGAAATTGCGTCGTTAAATCCAATCAATTCACAATCCACATAACTCACATATAAAACTTACCCATATTATATGCATTTAGTGTACATATATACAAAAATTACTCAATGAAAATAAGACTTTGATCTTTTGAAAAATTTTGAACCAATCTTTGCGCACAAAAATCTCAACACTGAACACTTCTTACTAAACAACAAGCGCCAAATCTCCACAATGCTATTAAATTCATAAAAAAGCGTGCAAAGCACCAAAGCGCAACTTAATTAAGCTTTCAATGTGGCAAGCCAGTATCTATGTAGACAGAGGGGGTGAAGTGGGCAATAGCAGAAAGTAGACAGCACAAATATGCCACTAAACAGCCTTAGAAATATTGTTTTCTACGTCATTAACTTTCAAATATACGCAGAAACCACAGAATCTGTTTTGAGGGTGCGAATGTCTGCACCAAAAGAAAGGATTCAAAAGTGAGCCTTTTTGGAATCTTAAATTTATAAACGCACACATTCACATGCATGTGTGTTTGTGTGTGAATGCAAACATCGGTAAGGAAAATTATGCAGGCGTAGGTGCTGAAATAAAATAATTTACACTTTTGCCATTACGAAGAGGCGAAGAAAGCGAAAAAGGCCGAAATAATAAAGGCTATAGCTCGGTAAAGTGTAGCACAAACATAATAAAAGTCAAATGATCGCATTTAGAATGTGGAGTGCCACAAGCGCACTGCTGCTAACCCCGTTCCGAACACATGTCGACACAGCAATAAAACTCGCAAAAGCAAAAGTGTACCACATAAAAGCTTTAAATCAAGTCCAATTACGCGAATTTCCAGTTCATTTCCTTTACCGAATTGTTTGCAGCGTTTGTTTTTTATTGAGCGCACATTTGAATCGACCAAAAATTAGGTTACGTATACGCCACGACTGCACGGAGTAGAATACGTTAGCGTGATAAAGGAGCGAATAGGCAAAGTTAATAACCGGCAGGAATGTATTGTCTTACGAGTACATAAGTATTGTGACTTTGGAAGAATATGAGTGTCTTAAAACAAAATTTGGTGGGCTCATATACATACTATCTACATATTTATATTTACGTACAAGCAGCAAATAAATTTTAACTATCTGAAATATATAAACAGCGCCTTCCGTTTGCTTTAAGAAACTATTTAATACTTGCTTTGAAATTATGATTCATGCCACTTATTTAAAAATATCATAACATAACCTATGGATTATGGTAGTTAAAAATATCAATAACAACACAACAATAACAGGGTTGTAAATAATGGGTTAAAAAGACTACTTCGACTGCACCAAGTGTACATTTCTAATAGCATAAAAGGATATAAAAAGACCTTCGTATTGATTATGAGCGTTCAGTTTGTATGGCAGTTTCATGCTATAGTGGTCCGATGTCGACGGTTCCGATCGAGCATGGTCAGAGTATATTCATTTTCAAATTTCTCACCCTAAATACCGGATTGAAAAATTGACAATGAAAATTTCAACCAATTTAGTGGTTATATCTTGCAAACCGCTTAGGTTAAATCAACCAAGCTTGCTAACAAGAAGTCTTTTCAGCTCTCTTCTCTTCATACTCTGTAAAAATGGGTAAAATCAGATAATAACCACGCCCACTTTCCATATAAGAGTTTTGTTGAAAACTACTAAGAGAGCGATAACTCACAGAATAAATGAGCCATAACATAAAATTTCGCTGCCAAAATGGTTATAGGGAAATGGTCGTGGCACAGCCAGTGTAGGGTTACCCAAATATTCGTATTATAAACTAAATTGGCGAAAGTCTATGAAAACCACGCCTACTTCCCATATAACAAATTTTGAAATTCCATCTGATTTTTTCACTTTACAGTATATAAACCAAACATCAATTAAGTTATCACCATGGGTAAAATATGGTCAATACTTCTCTTAGCCCCCATATACCTAGTATAAATATTTTCGAGCTTAAGGTTGACTCACTGTCGCGTCTATTGGTCAGTATGTAAAAAATCATAATGAAGTTTAGAAAAAAAGCAGGGAATATTTCTTAAAAACCCTAATTATTATATCGCAAAACGGATTATCACATGACTATCGCAAGCTATCCTGTCTGAATCGCAGCTGGATTTTAATTCTTCTCCGTAGAGATTTTCTTAAGCACTATTAGTATCTTGACACTAAAAAAGAGGGGGGAAGTTTTCAACAGAAAATTGCTGAGCAGGAGAATGCTCAATGCAGAGAAAAGATTTCATCTTATCTTCGAATGCGGCTGGTAGAGGGTTAAAAAATTATAAAATACAAGAAAAAAGTTAAGTTCGGTTGCACCGAAGACATAATACCCTTTACAATTAAAAAAATGTTCATTCAAGAACTTGATTTTGATCGATAAATTTGAATGACAGCTATATCCTATCGCTTTCCGATCTGCAGAAACTATTCGAAGACTGTACCGTTGTCTTGAGCAATAGCCTATGTTAAATTTTGTGAAGATATCTCGTTAAACACAAAATTTTTCCATACTAGGATTGGATTTTAATCGTTTAATTTGTATTGCAGCTAAATGCTGTAGTAGTCCGATCTGAACAGTTTATTCGTTGCCTTGGCTAATAATACCTGCCAAATTTTGTGAAGATATATACACAAATAAAAAAAGTTTTCCATACAAGAACTTGATTTGGATTGTTCAGTTTTTATGACAGCTATATGCAATAGTGGTCCGATATCGCCGTTTACGACAAATGATCGCTTGGAAAGAAAATCATATGTGCAAAATTTCAGATCGAATTCTCAAAAATAAAGGGGCTAGGGACTCCGAAGTTTTCTCCTGGGTGTTGTTAGCTTCGTGGCAACTTTAATCAACCCTGTTTAGGGTATAAAAACAACCTAAGAAAAAGCGGAAACTGGGCTTAAAAATCATATTCGGAATATATATTTTTTCATATTCACTTTCCTTTTATCAAATATTAGGTCGCACGTTTCAAAATATCTGCTGACTGAATGCGATAATAATAGTATTTTCTGTGAATTTTCACATTTTCGTGTATAAATAGCAGCAAGAAACTATACATAATTTTATTCGACAGTCTTCTTTATTACAAAAATTTTTTTGAATTTTAAATTACTTCAAGGAGAGAACGCCATGCCTAATAAAAATACTGTGCTCCTTTGTAAGTATGAAATAAGTTGTGTTATATTTTTTAACTAAGCCGGGGCTTTCTAGTTATAGTGACTACTTTTATTTTTGCATCATTGTTGACGCAAACACATTGTGCTGAGTTGAAATATTTCTCTGGCAATGAACAAGCGTCTTTGGTCCATCTGCGACTAGTAAGGCAAGGATCACTGCCGATCCCGAGACCAGCATTTCAAGGTAATGCGCCTCATCCAAGACCAGCCAGGCAAGGATCACGACCGCCTACCCGGCCAGCCAGCCTGCCAGTTGAAACAAGACTATCTGGTTTAGGGCAATGCTAAACGCCAGCGCTAAAATCTAAGCAAAGTTCCGCACCATATTTTCGAAAAAAGGACAACTTTTTGGTTACTAATGGTACATCATTTAATAATAGGAGTATCATCATCATCATTTAATAATAAAGTAGTTAGAAATAACTAACAATAATAGTTTTACTTCGAGGAATGAAAAAAAGTCTAAACGTAGAATTCGCGGTATTTACCATATAAAATAAAAGCTTTAATATGTTTTTAGCTTATAGAATTCTGCTGATTTTCGTTTTTTAATGTTTACCAATGAAACATGAAAGTCTTCTTAATAACGGATGCAATTTTTTACTTCTTAATTATAAAAAGAAACCATAACAAAACATCTGTAAGTAGGCGCCACACAAACTTGTCTGCTATTATTACCATAATTGTTATTGCTATTGTTTGTGGACCGGTATATTACATTTCAGCTAAAACAAAATAATATAATAAATAATTCTTAATATGAAAACAATATTCATTACACAAACAATGGCTGCTTGCCTATAGTAAAGAAAAATTGGTATACTGGAAGACTCTATATGGGTATTCTCTCGTAAAAGTATTATGGCAAAGTCGAACTATAAAACTACAGCCGAAGCTACGATCAGATACCAGTTCAGCTTTAACTTCCCGGTAGCGATATTTCCAGCATTATGTCCAGAAATTTATTTATGCTCCGTAAGTTCCTCTTTTGTCTCGTATCAAATAAATTTCTCAGTCCAAGATTTATATTTTAGTCTTTGGCACTTCACTGTTAGTATCCAGTTTTTTGATGACTAATGCTCAGTTCAATGTGTCAAAAAATGTGCTACCAGTAAGTTTAAAACCGATAATACCGAGACCAAGTATACCAGCACGAAGACCAATACCAACCAGCAGACCCAGGCCCCCAACAAGAATACCTAGTCTACCACCGATTAGGCAACCAAGTCCACCAACGAGAAGACCAAATCCGCCAACGTTGAGACCAACACCACCAACTAGACGACGAACTTGGACAGTAACTATAACCGTAACTAGGAGACCAAGAATGATAACACGGGCCTTATGTCGTCACTGTTCTAAGTCATCAAAATGTAGAGCTGCCGGTCCATCTCTATGCGTGTGTAGTCGAAATAAGAAGCTCTGTCGTCGAGTGGCCAATAGATGCACTTTGCGGAAGCTCAATTGTCAAGCGAAGCCACGTAACAGTAAGTACAAACCAAAAACAAGTTGATATTAAAAGATTTCATGAGTTTTTATAACTGTTTCTTCTACAGAATGGGGTATCACGCAACAGAAGCGTTGTGCTAAGCTGAAAGTAGGCGCAAAGGCAGCAAAATGTAAAGATTAGTGAAGATAAGATATAATTTAGAGCCTCTACAGTCATTATGTATCAATATACTATATAAATACAATAACAATAAATCGATTTAAATTCTTTTAAAATGTTATATGCTTCAAATTGTCGTCGAAAATATGGTTTCTATATAAATATTCAAAAAACTTGACAATTTATCTGGAATCGCGGTGTTTGTCTCGCAATTTTTCGACGAGCATTGTATTTTACAGATAGCTTTTCGATATTAAAAAATAATTCAAAGGTTTTTTAGTATTATGTTTTCAATCCACGAGAAACAATTGGTTTATTCATACTTTCTGATCCACTAACTTCCACGATTATGAGCCACTGATTTATCACATATATCGAAAACCAAATTCACGCACTCGAAAATGCCCTCCTCTCAAAAGATATTAAGTAAAGTGGGTGCGACTATATTTTGTGTTAAATATATAAACTAGGTTACAAATTTTCATTCTTTTGAGGTTAAGACACCGCTCATTAAATTTCATATTCCAAAGGGCAGCGTAAAAAAATTTGGGTCAAGAGTCGAAAAAATCATCGAAATAAACTGGGCATTTACAGAGGGCATATATGATGCCCAAGTCATCAGTTAAAATTGAACAAATAGTGTTTGCACTGATATGAAAGATTCAATACATATATAATAACAATCCACAGTTGGAAACTGGAAAAAGTCGGACCCGACCCATACCTTATTCTCAAATAAAACAACCTTAATAATACACAACTTCTTATTGGACTCTACAAGAGACAAGCCAATAAATTGAAATGAATCTTGGCTACAACATGGGTTTAGTTGCTTTTTGATATACTTTCAAAAGATTGTTCTAATTATGAAGCTCTCTTCGTGCAAAGTTCATATCCTTACTATTTGTCTAAGACATTACTATACAGTCTTTCTTCACAGGACGGAACTGTAATTTTGTTATTTTAGTTTTGGAGATTGTTAATCTTCAATGCTTCCCTCTCCTCGTGTGTTCTAGTAGTTGTGGGGATTCTAACAGGCCATTGTCCTATCGGCGTCTATACCGTAAGGTTGAGAAACTTACCGCACACCATCTGCAGAAGCTGTATGGAAGAAGACTCCCTTCTTGATTGTCCCGCGTTTGTGTTTTTTTTTCAATCATAGGTAATTATATATATTTATAGGCTGTCACACTAGGCGTGCTCCTAAACGAAACTCGAACGACGAATACGGATATTTTTAGGAACGATGAGCCGTACGATGACTTGACACAGTTTAGAAAAGAAACACCGGCTTCGCTGGCTTAGTCATGTCGTCCGAAAGGACGAAAGCACTCCAGCTTTCAAAGTGTTCAATGCTGTACCCGCTGGTGGCAGCACAGGAACGGAAATACCTCCACCCCGTTCGAAAGATTAGGTAGAGTCCTCGCACTGCGAGTAAAAGAAATGAATGGCGCGCCATTGTTGATTAGGCTATAATCGCGTAAGTGGCTCTTGCGCCAATGTAGTAGTAGTAATGTGAACAAAATTTAAATTTAAGTTTTCGAAATTACGTTCTTTGAAAACGGACTTTTGAGCTACAAGCCATCGTTAGAAAAAAAACAAAACATTACATAAAACAAATTTCAATATTAAAATATTTTGTTTTATTAAATTTGGCTTATCAACTTTCAATCCTTAAACATTTTGTCTCCCAGTGCAATAGTGCTTGAAGCTGTTGTAAAATAGTAAACAATAAAAATATTGTATTTAGTAAATATTCATATTTGTAATTAATTTTTATTTGTGTAAAAACAAAGCTGTCTTATTACATAATGGTACCGATAAACGAAGCAAAAAGCAGTAAATGTCTGCCAGACACTCCATTCACTAAAGGCGTTAATTTAATCGAAAAAATTAAAACAAGTGTTAAAACAAAAATCATTTGTTACTGGAGATCTGTTCAAGTATATAACATCGTAGGAACTCTTGTTCAGATATCAGTTGAGTTTCACACTCTCACTCAATAGAAGCAAGCAGTTCGAAAAATTGGAAAAAACATGGCCAGGAATTTATTTACGCTCCGTAAGTTCAATAATAATTTAACTAGATACCTTAAAAAAATATGTATATTCCATTACAGTTTTCGGAGCTACGATATTAGTCGCCCTAATAATGATGGCTCAAGCTCAGCCTGATCCAGCAGTCCAAGGTTGGCCCACAAGGAGACCAACACGACCCACTTGGCGACCAACACCACCTACTTGGCGACCCACACCACCCACTCGGCGACCAACACCACCTACTTGGCGACCTACACCACCCACTAGGCGACCTACATCACCTACTTGGCGACCAACTAGGCCAACTAGGCCAACTAGACCAACTAGGCCAACATATCCAACCTGGAGGACTAGTACACGAGGTCCCAGACCAGCAAGAGCGGTAATAACTATCGAACCACCACGTAAGCTTGTCAGGTGTACAAGCGCTGGTCCATCATTGTGCGTGCGTAGCCGAAATGGAAAACTTTGTCGTCGCGTAGCTAACCAGTGCACTTTGGATAACCTTAACTGTCAAACAAAGCCACGCAACAGTAAGTACCGCTGGATATTATGTACATACATTCTAACATTATATTTATTAACGTATTGTCTTTCTTATAACTTAATCTAGATTGGGCCGTTACTGATCTGAGGGGATGTTGCAAGCTTAAGGTGGGCCAACGTCCGGTTAACTGCAATGACCTTTAAGAAAACGAGTGTCGAACGATGAAGCATTAAATATTTGGAACCGTTTAATAAATTTATAAAGTATTTGGAAAATTTATAAGATTTAGAGACATTTGTTTAAATAAAGTCAGAAAATTATTCTTTCAAAATAATATCTATGTTATTTTACTCTTGTTTAGAGGTGGGCGTAACCTCTAATCTACATTATTGGTATAACTATGAGTTTAGTGAAATGTCCCTTAACTTGGGAGGGGGGAGGGGTATAAATATAAGGTTTTATATCAAAAAAAAACAAAGAAAAGGAAACCCCACTTTTATATTGGATATATTTTCATTTAATTTGGGTTTTAATAATTTATTTTGAATATTTCTTGAAGATATGGATCGTCTTTATGGGTCACTGCAAAATCATGTCTTTTTGTTTGCCTTTATATTATTTTTTCCAGGAACTCGGGTGGCATAGTGATGATTTAGCTATAGTTTGCCTTGAGTTCTTCAAAGCTCTGAAGATTAATGGCGTATACTTTGCATTTAAAATAAACCTACAAAGAGAAGTCAACGGCACCATATCTGCTATACATAATCTGCCAGTCAAGATCACCTCCGATTGGCTATTTTTATTTGTAGAGCGAAATCGTGTGACGTATTGACCAAACCAAAAAGCATCAGTAACTAAAGTGTTGCTATTTTTGCCTCTTGTTTCCTTAGAAACCGATTCTTAGACGTCTAACCAACGCAATCGGTTAGAAAATGTTAGTTTCGACTTTCCGATGCAAGCGATGATGTACTAAGTATATTGTTCAATATATTATATATTTTAAAAAAGTTGTATGGGAATGCTTTCATTAAAAAAATTGTCATTTGAGTCACTCACAATAGAAAAATTTCTAGAAAGATCTGTAAAATAAAAGTTGGTGACTACCGCATGCGGTTATAACACATTAAAGAGGTATCCGCATATTTTCTTGAATCAAATTCAACTTCAATTTTTGTTAATGCAGTTTAAAAGCAAATCGAGAAGGTCGATATACTAATATTCGGAGAAAATGTTTCGTTTAGCATAATGTGTTATTATCTCTGTCCACATACGAGTATGTATCTGCGTGGTAGATGTAGGTGAGTAGAACTGGTGGAGAAGCTTCTTTACTTCTTTTCCTGATGGGTCAAAGCCTAGGGGGAAGGTTGGTACAGGAGTATATTGTCTAGAACTATCATCATTAGTCTTAGGGTTCTTGATCACTGCAGCGTTTTTCAAGCCGAGGTTGCAGCCATTAAGGTAGTAGCAGATGTACTGCTCCGTGGTCCAGCCTTTTTCAAAGAAGTGAAGTTAATCTTCAGCTCACTAACCGTGTGTTTATGTCTTGTTTAGAAATGCCTAGTCACTATCAACGGCATTGATTCCCTTCGTGATAAGACTAGAATGGTTGCGGAATCGCAAGTGGCTGCAAAGCTGATGAGCTTGCAAGAAAAGACAACTTAGCCGCGATTCCAATAGAGTGGGAACGTCGGAGTTCCGTTCTATTCGCGCGTTTTATACTGCATAGTTGGGCTTCGTGGGAGATTGGTCAGCGCTGGGCTTCCAATACTTCTTGCTAGCCTTTTCTAGTTCTATGTGGTCATTGTCTTTCAGTGTCGACGTGGTAAGCTTAAAAATCTTACTGGATGTTAGTCGTAGAAGCTGTTTAGAAGTAGACGCGGTAGAAATATCTCAGCACTTCTTTTTTGACTGTCCCAACTTTGTGTGATCAAAGTTTAAACATCTGCGAGCTGGTGTTCTCAGAGCGCTTTAACGAGTCGACATAAGATGTGATTACGAGAGTTCTATTGTCTAGCTTCACAAAGGACTGTAGAAGTCCGACCTTGAAAATCGCCCATTGAACCATACCTAACCTATAATGTGATAGTGATTCATACCTTCTGCTGAAGCTAATAGGATGAAGAGTTCTGTTGATGCGCCTATCCATACTTTCTTTAACATTTTTCATTTCGTAACTATGGAAGTCCATTTAGCTTGGAACAAAATTAACATTGCAAACCAACAATAACGTTATTCGTTGGAATTTAGTACAATAGGGATGTATGGTATACGTTGAGTTGGGTATATTTGATTATAGCTGTTGCTAGATTGATTTATACCAATTGCTTGTTCCATTCGTCACAGTCTAAATTATGTATACTTCATGAAAATATCTGCCGATTTCCTATTTGTTTGGCATGTACTTGCTTGTTCAAATCAACATTCTCCCAGCTGAAGGAAAATTCTTTTTTTTTTGTTCTCAATTATTATAGCATATAACTTTTTAAATTTGCAACCATCGTAATTGTGGAAGACTTTTTTAATTTAGTTGAAATTAATCAGACTTTTCTTCTGAAACATATATATAAAGAGCATTGAACTTTTAAGAATTGGTTAAATATATGGGGAAATTATATTAAAGCTCAGCAAAATACTTTTGTCTTGTGTGTAAATATTATATTAAGCTTAAAAGAACATCTGCAAAGAAGACAAATATGTAAATAATATTAAAAAGTTACTTCCGCATAGACATAATTTTGTTAAGAAATTTATTAATTCAATTCATGAAACCTTTCTTGGAAGTGTCTTTAATTATAAAAAATATTTATAAATATAGCAGCCACTTATAAAAATGAGTGGAGAAGGTTGTTGAATAAATAGTAGCCAACTGTGGCATATGTGTATGACCAGTGAAAAATTTCCACAAATCTGAGTATCTTCAAAATGCGTAAATCTATTTTAGTTTTAGGTGAGTAGAAATATATATTTTCCTAGTCTTATATTTTTATCTAACATACTTTATGAATATGGATATCTAAAGGCCTCCTCTTCACTGCGAATGGTCTGGTGCAATCGAATTGTCCAGGCGAGTGTCGAATGAATGAGTCGAGCATATCAGTTTGCATTGTGCAAGAGGATCCGGCACAGTGCATAAAAATCAAGGAATGTACGCTAAATGAGATGAACTGTGCACGCTGGCGTCAAAATATACCACGTAAGTATTACGGGAAAATATTTTTGGAAGTTTTGTCTTTGACAGCACCTAAATTGTTCTACACGTAGTGCTGAAGAGATCGAAAATCGAACGTTGCTCTCTTATACGTGGCGCCACTGGCAGCACAAGATGCACCACCAGCGAGAATTGCCATAATATTAAATGTGACAAGGATAAGGTGGTTCGCTGCCAACAGGCCGGCAAGCAGTGTCGCCTGTTAACGAACTGTGCAGCCCGAAAGCAAAACTGTTTTCGTGCACTGAATAATCGTACGTTAACTTCCTGATTATTTTGTAAGCAATTTCAAAATTGTTTGACATTTTTTTCAGAAATGAAAAACATTGCCATGGCAAGATGTAAGGGTTTCAAGTTAAGCGATGGCTTTAAGCCGTGCAGACCACTGGGAAGGAAGAAGAAGCGAAGCGGAATTGAAAAGTTATTCCGGGGTTGAACGTCCGAGGTGTCATCTGCCGAATATTCTTGTGTAATATGGCGGCTTAAAGAAAAAATATTCTGTGTTATTGCATTTATATATATAATATTTAGGCTTTGTACCAGCAATATTGTAAAATTAAAATACTATACCAGAAAATAGAAGAATATAAAAAAAAATTATATATTTTTTTTGGTTTGCAGTCAAATAATTTTTGTATACATGTTTCTAAAAATTATAAAAGATTATACATATGGCTAGCTGGTTATAACAAGGTAGAAAATAAAAGAGGATGAACTTCAGTTTTTTACGACATTATGACTATTCTACTGCTTAAACCAGCACTAATTTTACAAGACTATTCATTTTTAGTACAACTTCAATATGGAGAACACTTATGAAATAAGAGCTCTGTTAAAAGATTTGAATTTTTCTATCTGATTCTAAGAAAAAATAGATATAATTAAGAGCACATACTTGGGAAACTTTCTTAGATGTGCCTAAGAGCCTATTTGTCAGATATCAAGCAAATTTAATTTTTTGTAGCCATCCTAATTTATATTTACATTAAGCCCAGAAAGTTTCCGAAAATTGTTGGCCCACAATTCCGGCCGTTGACGAAGGATTTTTTTCGCGCAAATGCCTCAAAACGTTCAAATAATACTCTTTATTGACCGTCTGTCCATGGAACGGATGAACCACACGAATATAAAAAAAAGCAATTTTCGGAAACTTTCTGGTGGTTACATACAACATGTTGCTACAGAGTATAAAAAATAATTTTAAGACCAAAAACTCGTTCAATACCATCGACACGCAAGTACCGTATTCACCGGATTTGGCTCCATGACAATTTTTTTTTTTTTGTTTCCAAAATTCAAGTTACCACTCGGTGGAACTCGTTTCGACTCGATTGAGGCCGTAAATGAAAATTCGCAGAGGGATCTGAAGGCGATCCCGGACCCTGACCTACAAGGCATGTTTCGATAATTGAAAAAAGAGGTGGTATATGTGTATCGCTTCAGAAGGA